>NC_087153.1:35085521-35120521 GCF_035594125.1 Scylla paramamosain | reverse complement strand
TCTTTCTTCCCGCGTCCTAAACCTTCCCTCCACTTCCACAACCAGCACTACTATCACCACCACTACCACCTTACCCACCTCCTCTTCACCAGTGCGCCACACCCACACACCACACCCACACGGTACTATCGAACGCGGCAGGGGCGGCTTAGCGGGATTTGGCCGGGCGAGGAGGAGCAGCCTGGGGGAAGCCGAGCCCGGGACGCGAGGCAGAACATCCCGTAGGAGGTCCCGGGCAGCTCACGACTGGACGCTGCTTTGTGAGTGCAATGTCGATGGGAGATAAGATGCTGCACCTCACGCGTTGCTCTCCTCTCCCTCCTCCTTCCCTCCTCTTCTCCTTTCCTTCATCCTCTTCTCCGCCTCTTCCCTCACGCATGCGCCGCAACCCACCCACTAAGCGCTGCACCGTTCCCTTCTACCCATCATCCGCCCACCGCCCACGGCCTCTCATCTCCGCCACGTCCTCACCCGCCCATCACGTCTTAACTCACCACACACCACGTCCTTACTCACCAAACACGTTCTCACTCACAACTCTATCCGCGCTCACTCCCGCGTCCTCAGCCAGCCAGCCAGCCAGCCACCCGCCCAGCAATTCTTGTCACACCCACCATCCACCCACCACGTTCACTAATCCTACTCACCCACCAACGCCCAATAATCCGCCTCGCCAGCACCCCCCACGTGTACCTCATCGTCTCCACCTACCTCTACCACCACCACCACCACCCACGCCCCGGTGCAACACTGTCTCGCGTCTGAGCACCGACACACACACACACACATACACACACACACACACACACACACACACACACACACGCATCCTTCACATACCACTGAAAAAACTATGAAAATCCAGCGAAATCAACGTAGAATGACAGGGAGAAATGGAGAATATTGGGAATGAAGTCATATATATTACCGTGTGTGTGTGTGTGTGTGTGTGTGTGTGTGTGTGTGTGTGTGTGTGTGTGTGTGTGTGTGTGTGTGTGTGTGTGTGTGCAGCGGGGCGGGCAGTGCTGAGTGGGGTCCCCGCCTCCGCCTCCCTTGCGTCCCGCGCCGTGAATTGAGATATTGTTCGCTCACAAAGGACTATAATGGGATGAACTTATACCCGGCCAGATTATCACCGTCCGCGCATCTCCATCCACCTCCACCTTCTCCTCTTCCTCTTCCTCCTCGTCCTCCTTTTCCTCCACCTTCTCCCTCTCTCGGTTTTCATCTTTCTCTTTTTACTTCTCGTATATTTTCCTACTTTTCTGTTGGGTTCTCTTCTTCCTCCTCCTCCTCTCTGCTTCTATTTCCCTCTTCATTTCCTTTGTATTTCCTATTTTTCTGTAAGTTTCTTTTTCATCGTCCCCAACTGTTTCTCTTTCCTCCTCTCTGGCGTCCTCCTCCTCTTCCTCCTCTCTGGCGTCCTCCTCCTCTTCCTCCTCTCTTCTTCTATTCAGATTTCTCTTCTTCCTCCTCTCCCTTCTCTTCCATAACCTACCAAACTAGCCGTCTCCCACTCTTCCATCTTGTCTTCTGTCTTCCGTTCCTCCTCCTCCTCCTCCTCCTCCTCCTGTTCTTCTTTCTCGCCCTCCTCCTCTTCTTCCTCTACCTCTATCTCTCCTACCTCGTTCTATATATCCCCTTCGTCTCTCTCTCTCTCTCTCTCTCTCTCTCTCTCTCTCTCTCTCTCTCTCTCTCTCTCTCTCTCTCTCTCTCTCTCTCTCTCTCTCTCTCTCGCCTTGGCCTGGGAAAGGTATCACACACTTGTCAGATGAGAGACCCTCCGCTCCTCCTTCCCTCCCTCACCCTTTGCTCCTTCCTTCCTTACTTTCTCCTCCTTATCTGATAATTATTTCCAACGACGTCGTGCTCAGCTGATGAGAGAGAGAGAGAGAGAGAGAGAGAGAGAGAGAGAGAGAGAGAGAGAGAGAGAGAGAGAGAGAGAGAGAGAGAGAGAGAGAGAGAGAGAGAGAGAGAGAGAGAGAGAGAGAGACTAGCAGTAAATAATTAAGGCAAGAGGGTTGTTAGTATAAAAAAAATGGTCACGAGTGAAATGTAAATTATAAAGAGAGTGTTGGGGAGAAAATTACTGTGCTTGGTATGAAGAAGCACACAAACAAGAAAACAAAAGTAGGTAAGTAAATAAAATAAACAATTACACAAATATATAAATAAATACATGCATAAACCAATGAATGAATAAATCAATAAACAAATTAATTAAGATGATAAACATAGCATAACAAAAACATGAAAATGAAATAAACATAAAAATAAAATGATAAACATGGAAATAAAAAAAATAAAGAAAAAAAGTAAAATTAATAAATAGCAGTTACGATAAAAGAAAATGGATCTACGCAGTCATTTACAGCAATAAAGAAAACGAGGAGTCGCCACGCACGCACCCACAACACAACAAAATCAGCAGAGAACACGAGGTACCGGGCTCATCCTTAATGAAGTTAATTAAAAAGAGAAAGGCATAAATAGGCTCTCAAATGGAATGGCAGGTGACTGGAACAGACTTCATAATCGGAGTGTTAGTGCTGAGTCAATAGGAAGCTTAAGAAAAAAAAAAAAATAGATAAATTTATAGATAGGGATGATGGGTGGATAAAGGCGGGCTACGTATCATAAGGGGACTACCACGTGTAGGCCTAACTAACGGCTTCTTGCAGCGTCCCATACGTTAGGTTAAAAATACATGCGGGGGAAAATATACAGTTATTAAGGCTCGTATTCTTAAGCACATTCCTCTCTCGTAAGAATGATTTAGTATAAGAGGCTGCAGACATGACAAGTCAGGCTCCCATGAATGTCTTCCTCATTGCACATGCAGAATCTTTACTAAACCATCATTACAACCATGAAAGCATCCTTGAAATCTTTACTTAGCTTCCACTAGAGCCTGTTAAAAGTGTCTGAAATCTCTCTAAAATATCATACGAATCATGCAAGCGCCTTTGAAAACCTTAATGACGTTCACACAAGAGCCTGTTCACCATTTCCCTGCTAGACAAGTTTTCCCCTTCAATACCTATTACTTATTAGACACTGAGTGGGATTGTGGTGGTGACGAGACACAAGACATAGCAGAGGGGAACTTTATTTTACTAACGTTTCGACTGCTGTCTTCTTCTTGTACTCTCTGAAGAAAACAGTTATCGAAACATTAAAGAGATAAAGTTCTATATCCTGTGTGTTTCATCACTCCCACAATCCCTCTCACTTGTGCAAATCGATACATCATTATTAGATATTATTTTTGTGCTGAGCTCTGATAATAAATATTTCTGCAGGATAAAAAAAAAAATGAAAAAAATAACCTCTTTCCTCTCTTTTCTCTCCTGAAGTTCCACGCGCGCAATTTTTAAAGCGCTAGGAAGGATAACGAAGGACGACTATAACAAAAGGGTTAAACGCAGTGGAGTTATTCCTTTCACTGCTCTGGTCTTTGTTAATACTGAGAGCACTGTAAAAAAAAAAAGTTTGTGTGGATACAGAAAGGAAAAAAAAAAGATTATTTCGTTCTTCTCTAGGCTACATAACTATTCAAGAGAGTGAAAGCACATGTCTAAAAAAATTGTACGTGGACACAGGAAAATACTTGTGAAAGGGTTAAGACGTTGAGAAGTTTAAGAACGCGAATCCAAGTAACACAAGAAACAACACTACAACACACTAGCACTATTGACACAGGTGGACGCAAACACCTAAGGCTGAGAGGCGTAACCAGGATGTGTGACGCACGGAAGACGGAGTGAGGAGCAAGAAAAGAAAGAAGAGAGAAAAAAAAAAAAAAAAAAAAACGGATGTACTCACACGCACGTCAAGAGGGAAAATAATCATAACCGGATTACGTGACAAAAATAAGATATAATCATGAAAAATGTGTGTGTGTGTGTGTGTGTGTGTGTGTGTGTGTGTGTGTGTGTGTGTGTGTGTGTGTGTGTGTGTGTGTGTGTGTGTGTGTCTGTGTATGAGAGAGAGAGAGAGAGAGAGAGAGAGAGAGAGAGAGAGAGAGAGAGAGAGAGAGAGAGAGAGAGAGAGAGAGAGAGAGAGAGAGAGAGAGAGAGAGAGAGAGAGAGAGAGAGAGAGAGTGGGGGGCGGTGATTTTAAAGACGACGACAAAGTAAAGAACAACAAATAGGATACATAGAATAATGGGGAAGATTACGAAAGTTACACAATGGAGAAAATGAAATAAAACAGAATAAAACAGAGCAATCGTAAAGAAACACAAGAAAATAAAATATATAATACGATAAAAAGAAAAAAAAATAAGATACAAAACTTAATCAGAGAAAAAAAGAAGCAGGAAAGAGATGAAAGGAAAGGGAGAAAGAACACATTAAAAGAACAATACTTACTTGCCTCTGCTGGTTATTTCACACCAACACACACCGATACCAACAAAACCACGGCGCACACTCACCTGCGAGAGAAGGAGAGGAGAAAAACAATGAATAAAACAGAAGGTATAAGAAGAAACAAATAATGAAAAAGACATAAGCAGAACTACACAAACATGAATCTCTCTTACACACACACACACACACACACACACACACACACACACACACACACACGGGCAGCGGGCGGAACAATCAATTCACAACGAGATGATGATCCTGAAATGAGGCGAAGGAAAACAAGGGGCTGAGGAACAAAAGGACCGAAGAGATGTTACACGGGAAGAACAATGATGCGTAATTATCTCCCTCTCTCTCTCGGCCTCACTCACCCTCTCTGTCTCTCTTTCTCTCTCACCCTCCCTCTTTCTCTCTCTCAGATAAAACCTAATTACAATAACACTACCTGAACATACACGCCGATAAAATATAAAACAAGAACACATGTAAGCGATGATCTGTGAGTCTAATCAAGTGCGGGGAATAATTGCACGTCCATCCTGACCATGAACACCACGACGGCAAGACAAGACAAGACACCTGCTGACGAAGAAGAAGAGGCCGCCGCAGGAACATCCCCCCCCCTCCTCCCTTTCTCTTTTCCTCTCGTCCCTCACCAGGTGTTCATTTATAAAAGGCTTCGCTGGTTTGCTCTGCCCACTACAAGTCCCCAGTGAGTCGCGTCCCTCCTCCTCGTGCTGCCATCTGGTTTTCATCCCACTGTGAGAGAGAGAGAGAGAGAGAGAGAGAGAGAGAGAGAGAGAGAGAGAGAGAGAGAGAGAGAGAGAGAGAGAGAGCATGAGGAGGCCGAGGAAGATCAGTGAGGAGATTGTTTTATGAAGAGATACGAGCGGAACAAACTAATTTTCCAGAGCAAAATAAATGAGTAACCCAGACGAGAAGTGCGGAGTGAGGGGGGAGATTTTAGCGATAAACTGTGACGATTATGGTAGTCTTGAGAAGTCCCTAAAAAATGCATTAAGGATACGCATGTGCTGGCCAAATAAGTCACTCTAAGATTACAGCATTCACATTTAAACACACTGGAAGATAAGCCAGCCTGCCACCAGCCATGAAGTGCTCTTGTTCATGTTCAATATATCGCCTTGTCTTTATTTCTCCTCCTCCTCCTCCTCCTCCTCCTCTCCTTCTCACTGCCTTTACCTCTCACAATACTATTTTCTTTGCTCAGTTTTATATGTATTTATTTATTGATCGTATAGTTGATGTACAAGCGATTCCTTAAAAGAAACACTGGATGCGCTTGTGGTGGCAAAGTAAGTCATTCTAAAGTGATATAAACAAGTACACATGATGGAAAAATAACACAAGGGATGCATTTTATTCCGAAACATTCCTAAGTGGTCGGATGGTATAATTAGGCGAGCGCGTCCTTTAAAAAAACTGTAGTGGGATGTGTTTGTGTTGGCTAGACAAGTCGCTCTGAAATGAGGATATGCACTTTTTAAACATAATGTAAGATCAACACAAAGCAGCCATTATATTCCGAAAAATCTCTAAATGGTCCGACAGTTTATGTAGTACGAGTGAGTCTCTTAAAAAAAAATACACTGGGGTATGTATGCTTGTGTTGGCCGAGTCAGTCACTAAAACTATATAAGCAAGATATGAAGAACAACATAAGTACGCACTCTACTCCGAAACAGTCCTAAATATTCGGATAATACAGAGATAGCCTTTATAAAAATTACACTGGGATATTAATGTGTTCACTAAATAAAACGACGATATACACAACTAAACACAATAAAAGAGCAATGTTCAGCACGCATTCTATTCCGAACCTAATCTAACCTAAAATAAATGATCGGATTTTCCATATGCGAATGAATGACAGCCTAATCATCGGAATACACAGAGACATGCGTGTGTTGGCTCAATAAACCAAGGTACACTGGACAAACAACGCTAAGGACACATTCTATTCCAAAAAAAATTACCCTAAATGATCGTATTATTTGTATGAGAATGAATGAACATCAGATCCTCGGAATAAACATGGAAATTCCTGGTGGTGGTGGTGGAGGTAGTGGTGGTGGTGCTCCTGGCCACCTCACACCTGCCTGGTTGAGACATTACGGGAGTGTATCTGCAAATTTGCTCAGCCAACATTCTACTACCACCACTACCACCACCTCCTCCCCCTCGTCTTCTCCCTCCTCCTCCACCTCCTCCTCCTCCATGCCGCTCTGAAGGGAGATAATCTGAGCAAACACACGGACGGTCAACACGCCGCCAGCCCCGCCAGCCCTCCGTCAGCTCCGCCAGGCAGCCTCTCCACGCTGTATCGTTGTGAAGATCGACTCTTGCTTAGAAACACTGGCTCTTGCTGTGTGTGTGTGTGTGTGTGTGTGTGTGTGTGTGTGTGTGTGTGTGTGTGTGTGTGTTTAGTCAATGTGTTTGATGCATGTATACGTTTGATAATGCACATGTTCACTTGCTCTCTCTCTCTCTCTCTCTCTCTCTCTCTCTCTCTCTCTCTCTCTCTCTCTCTCTCTCTCTCTCTCTCTCAAACACACACACACACACACACACGAGGAAGGAGAGGGGAAAGGCGAGAGGGGAAGTGGGATGTTGATAACGAGACAGACAAATTAAGACACCCATTCACGCCTTGAAAGTCTCTCTCTCTCTCTCTCTCTCTCTCTCTCTCTCTCTCTCTCTCTCTCTCTCTCTCTCTCTCTCTCAGGTGACACACTATTTGCTCGCTGCTCACCTGAAGAGCTCTCTGTTTACCTCACCCTTCCTCACCTGTCCTCCCTGTGTTTACTTTCAACTCCTCGTCTCTCCTTATCGCCCTTCCCTCTCTCTCTCTCTCTCTCTCTCTCTCTCTCTCTCTCTCTCTCTCTCTCTCTCTCTCTCTCTCTCTCTCTCTCTCTCTCTCCGTTTTTCGCTTTTATCTTTCTCCTCGTCGCCTCCAAATATTTTTTTTTGTTCTAAATTAATTTGAAGGTTTGCTTTGAAAGTGTTATCTTGACTTTGTCGTTACAGTTGTTATTATGGTGGTGTGAAAACATTTAAAAAGGGAAGGGAAGGGAAGGGAAGGGAAGAGGAGGAAAGAAAAGGAAAAGACAATTTGATTAAGGAAATTAAATGGAAGAACGCAGTGGGGGGAAAGAAGAGGGGAAGAAAAGAGAGAGAGAGAGAGAGAGAGAGAGAGAGAGAGAGAGAGAGAGAGAGAGAGAGAGAGAGAGAGAGAGAGAGAGAGAGAGAGAGAGAGAGAGAGAGAGAGAGAGAGAGAATAAACTCTACTCCGGAGGTCCTAATGCTTATCAAAACATTAAAAAAATAAGGATTTATATCTTTACTTCATCATTACATCAGTGACACACGAAGTAATAAATGGAAAAAAAAATACTAATAAATAAACAGACAAACGAGACATTATTTCGGTAACTCAGCTGACTACTTAACTAGTAGGTACCGGATTACAAGCTAACGAGCACATTGGTTACAACTCCCTTAACCCTTTCATTGCTATGGTCAGTCTTCGTCAGCATCGATGCATTGTAAAAAAGATGTTTGCGAGTTCAAATAAAAAAATGGAATAGGCCGTTAATCTGGTGTTTTCCAAGCTATAGAATAATTTAAGAGATTGTAGTAGAGAAAACAGAGCCTCTAGAGAGTTGTAAGCGGATAGGGAAAAATTTGTGTAGCACTGAAAGGGTTAAGAAAAAATATTTATATAAAGAAAATCCCATTCAGCTTTTACACGGGGACCGCCTCTGTGTTACCCTAAAGGGCCTAAACACTAACCTGCATCCACTGAGTACTGAAGGAAAACATTCGGGGAAAATCTACCACTCTTTAATATTCATACACGAAACACATGCAACTTTTACACAATGCCTGCCTCTGTTATTGACGCCAAACCAAGGAAGACATAACTTCTTTTTTTTTAATTCCTTGCGCCAAACAAACACTGACCTGCACCCACTGATTACTGAAGGAAAGTATCTGGTGAAAATCTCTACCACTTCTCACATCCATCAGGTTCCCGCCAGTAACCAGCAACAGAAGCGGACTAATACCAGACGCAGCTACACATGCACGGTTCATATCTTCCCTGACTCGAACCCGTCTCGAACCACAATGGAGAACAGAGCGGTAATCACTGAGTCTCCTTTCCGAGCTCTATTTTCCGTTTTTCAGTTAGACTTTCTACATAAATCGATACTTACAATGCTTCTATATTAAATGAGACAGAGAAAGGTATAAATGACCCCCTAAGTTTTCGAAGCACAAAGGTAATAATAAAGAGAAAGGCAATCATCGAGTCCCATTTCTTTATTTTCAAGCTTAATTTTTTTTCAGTTTTCATCCAAACGTCAAAATGGAAGTTACGAAGATCTACAATACTTTTATATTTTAGTTGTGTACAGGAGTGGAGAAGAGAGGAAGAGCAGTGTGGGTAAGACGATAGAAAGAAAGAAAAAAAAAAGGAGGAATATGTAAGGCAGGGACGGAAAAGTATAGTAAAAAGAAGAAATTAGAAAGGAAAGGAAGGCGAAGATCACAAAAAGGGAGATAAAGGGGGAAAAAAAGAAAACTGAAAAATAAAAGAAGAGACGGGAAGAGAAGAGAAGAGAAAAGGTAAAAGGAGAGAAAGGAAAAGATCAAGAAAAACATGAGAAGACAACAGATAAAACGAAAAATCAATAAAAAAAATATGACAAGGGTAGGTAAGGCAAGAAAATAAAACAAAATAATGAAATAGGGCGGGGGGAGGGAAGGTGAGAAGGCGCGGCAAGGTGAAGAAAGGTAAAGGAAGGGAAGTGAAAGAATGAAAAGAGAAGAGAAGGGAAGGGAAGGGAAGAGAAGCGAAGGGAAGTTCTCACATTCCTTAACCAACGAATAATAAGGGAAACCTCAGCCACGCCCCCACCTGCTTCCCCTCGACCACCGGCCCAAGCTGTTCTACCGCAGAGGAGGAGGAGGAGGAGGAGGAGGAGGAGGAGGAGGAGGAGAAGGAGGAGGAGGAGGAGGAGGAGGAGGAGGAGGGAGAAAGATGGGGTTACCACAGAACACCGATGATGAATAAGAGTAGTAGTAGTAGTAGTAGTAGTAGTAGTAGTAGTAGTAGTAGTAGTAGTAGTAGTAGTAGTAGTAGTAGTAGTAGTAGTAATAGCAGCAGCAGCAGCAGCAGAGAAGGAACAAAAAAAAAGAGGAGGAGGAGGAGGAGGAGGAGACGAAATAGAAAAAAAAAACAAAGCGAAAAGAGAAAATGAAAATAATGACAGCAACAAGGTACATTTTCCCACCACCACCACCACCACCACCACCACCACCACTATTATAACCCACAAGTCCGTTTCCAATAGCGTCTTTTTCTCTCAGCGAATGGCGACAACTTGACAGGTTTCTCTGACCTTTGTAGCACCTTCTTGCGGCACGACCATCCCTCCAGGGGCGCGATTTCACTTAATTACCGCCACGACGAAAAATAAAGGCGAGAGAGAGAGAGAGAGAGAGAGAGAGAGAGAGAGAGAGAGAGAGAGAGAGAGAGAGAGAGAGAGAGAGAGGCGAAAACGGAGCAAGGAAGATGCGAGACAGTAAAGAAAGAGAAGAGGAAATGTGAGGAAGAAGAAAAAAAGGAAGCTAGTGGATAATTTAAAAGTTGAAAATAACGAAAGAGAAGAAGAAAAAGATGGAGAGAATCGTGGAAAACTTATGTACAAATGCCAAGTTTAATGAGACAGAGCAGAGAAGAATGGAATAAAATGGAGAGACAAGTACGAGAACGAAGGGGAGAGAAGGAGGGAAAGAAGAGTAAAAAAGGAAGTAAGAAATGATATAGAAGAAACGAGAGAGCGAAGGATAGGGGGAAGATGGAAGGGATGAAGGAAAAGTATGGGAGGAAGGAAGAATGAAGCGGTGTGAAGGAAAGGAAAACAGGAGGAAGGAAGGAAGGAAGGAAGGAAGGAAGGAAGGAAGGAAGGAAGGAAGGAAGGAAGGAAGGGAATGGAAAGAAAGAAAATGACAAGAAAAAAAGGAGAATGAAGGAAAGGAAAAAAAAATAAGAGACTGAGGAGAGGAGGGAGGGAAGGAGAAAAGGAGGGAAGGATAAATGGAGGGAAGAAGGAAAGGAGGGAAAGAAAGGATTATGACCCATTTGGTTTCTCCTGTGGTTAAGTGAATGCAGCCGTGTGTGTGTGTGTGTGTGTGTGTGTGTGTGTGTGTGTGTGTGTGTGTGTGTGTGTGTGTGTGTGTGTGTGTGTGTATGAAGTATGTACTGTACACCTAACCCAAAAGCAGCGTCTCATCACCATTCACTACCACCACCACTATAACAATCCCCTTTACCACCACCACCACCACCACCACCGCCGCCACAATAGACGCCGTGGTCGCCGCTCCCGCCGCCGCCGCACTTTTCCGGAGTTAATGAAGTCGTTTTGAGGCGGCGTAAAAATGTCGCCTATTCACCACCACGAAAACACGCTTGGGCAGGAGCCTGTGGTACGAAAAATGTAGGTCACTTGATTGGTACTCCTTCCCCCAAAGCCTCCTCCACCCCTGCCCTTGCTCCTGCTGTTACCCGTGTCCCTGCCTGCTTGCCTCTCTGTTCCCTGCTTCACGCCCCTCTAGTTCCAATGTCCGTTCATCCATGCCACGCTATGGTCTGTACCTATATCCTGCTCCTTTGTCCTTCTTAGTACTTTTTTTTCTTCCCTTTTGTCTCTTATTTTCTTTCCTTGTGATAGGGTTTCTCTCTCTCTCTCTCTCTCTCTCTCTCTCTCTCTCTCTCTCTCTCTCTCTCTCTCTCTCTCTCTCTCTCTCTTCATCCCAGCCAGCAGGTTACCCCTTCAGCCTCCCTACAGACTGACAGGTGACCGCCGCCTCACCTTCCCCTTCCCTCCCTACAAAGGCAAACAAAACAAAGGCACACAGTTCATCACCACACGCGTCACCTCGCCGGGAAATGTGCTCCCTATAACAAGGCCAATTATTCCTGTGGGTCACTGGTTTGGTCTCCCTAGCGTACATATAAAATTGTTCCTTATTTCACGAGTGTAGTAATCAAATTGTCTTTTCTACTGGAGGTGTTTTGTCGTGTGAAGGAATTCAGAGCCCGCAGCAGGGGATGACAAGAACCATGGCAATATTTTGAAGTTGAAATAATTCGCTCACACCATAATTTCCTTCCCAGAGAGAGAGAGAGAGAGAGAGAGAGAGAGAGAGAGAGAGAGAGAGAGAGAGAGAGAGAGAGAGAGAGAGAGAGAGAGAGAGAGAGAGAGAGAGAGAGAACAGACACATTATTAATTTCCAACCCTCCAAGACACCACGTATATCAAAACCCGAATAATTTTGAGATATTTTGACCATAGCGCGTCACTCCACATTTCCCATCATGAATAATTCAACCGCACTCCAAGGTCTGCGCCGAGACACCACCACCACCACCACCACCACCACCAACACCAACACCAACAACATTTCTCAACCCCACGGACGCCTCCCCCCACCATCCTTCCTAACTCCGGGGACACTTCAACCCTTGGACATTTCGATCCCAGGAGAATGTGACCTGAGAGTAGCGTCGCCTCAGATAAAGTGACATTTAATGAGGGCGGGGAAGGCGGCACGGAGGAGGCGAGGGTGGGGAGGGTGTAGGCATGCGGGCTGGGTGGGGTAGTGGGGGCCGTGGGTGGTTGGGGGAGAGGTGAAAGAGAGGGTTCGGGTGAGTGAGAGGGGGGTTAAGGGGGGAAGCCTGACAAGTGGGCCGTGGCTATTTGTCCAGCGACACGAGGCGAGTTCGCTTCCCTGAATACTAGCTTCTCTCTCTCTCTCTCTCTCTACACACACACACACACACACACACACACACACACACACACACACACACACACGGATACAAACAAACACAATAGAAAACACAGCATATTCCACCCGAATAAAAAAATAAACAATAGAATAATCAACAGAACGTCACGAAAACACACACACACACACACACACACACACACACACACACACACACAAAGGTTTATGACACTTGGCCTCCATAAATGCATCATCATTACAATTTTGTCAAAGAGTGCGGTTAATTGAGTGAGTGAGTGAGTGAGTGAGTGAGTGAGTGAGTAGGTAGTAGTTACTGAAACATAAAGGAGAAATGGAAGACTAAGAAGAAAACACGTGCAAAGGATGCAACATGAAGAAATATGATGAATGAGTGAGTGAATGAATGAGTTAACAAAGCAATGAGTGAATGAATCAGTTAGTCGGTCAACAAAGTGAGATAATTAATAAAGTACGAAGAGTGAGTAAGTGAATACATGAGTAAATAATCACATAAACAGATGAATAAACGAGTAATAAACGAACCCAATAAATAAACAACCAAATAACTAATGAATGACCCAACAGATAACCAGAATAGATAAATGAGTAAGCAAATACGTAAATAACCAGATAACTGAAAGGCTGAACCAGATAAATAAATAAATAAATAACCAAATAAATAAGCAGATAACTGAATGACTGGACTCGTAAGTATTCAGAAAAATAAACGAATCAAGGATAAATACGTAAACAAGCCGGTAATTGAGCGAGGGAGGCCGCGAGGAAGCCAGGGAGTGAGGCAGCGAGCGAGCGAGAGGAGTGGAGGCGGGCAGCTGAGGCGCACCCAAGCCCTGGCCGGTGCACGCGTCAGGAGGAAGGTTGCCTCGGGCTCCGCGCCGGCAACTTCATTAAGGTGACCGCGTAATTTGAGAAATGTTTTACCTCAAAAGCTCCTCCGGGGGTTTTCTTTAAGCTCTTTTTTTTTTTTTCTTTCTCTTCTTTTTTTCTTATCTCTCGCTCGCTCGCTCGCTCGCCTCCCAGCTTGCTCTTTTTTTGTTTTTTGTCTTTACTTCCCCATTCTCTCTCTCTCTCTCTCTCTCTCTCTCTCTCTCTCTCTCTCTCTCTCTCTCTCTGTGTGTGTGTGTGTGTGTGTCTCTCTCTCTCTCTCTCTCTCTCTCTCTCTCTCTCTCTCTCTCTCTCTCTCTCTCTCTCTGTGTGTGTGTGTGTGTGTGTGTGTGTGTGTGTGTGTGTGTGTGTGTGTGTGTGTGTGTGTGTGTGTGTGTGTGTGTGTGTGTGTCTGCTCACCTCCACTAACTAGAGACAATGGGAGGGAGAAAGAAAGAATGGGTGATTTGATGGGGAATGGGGAGGTGAGGAATGGGTGTGAAAGGGTAGGCTGGGGTGAGAATCTAGGGGTGGAAGTTGGGAGGAAAGGAGCGAAAAAGGGACAGTGTGAAGGGGGGGAAGGGGTTATGACAGGTTATAGAGGTGATGCGTGAAAGGGTGAGGGGTGAAGTGGTGGTGGGAGGGAAGAAAAGGGTGGGAGGGTGTAAAAGGGAGACATGAGAGATGTGATAGGTTAAATGGTGATGGGAAGGGAGGAAGGAAGGAAAGATGGAAGAAAGAAAGAGTATAGACAGATACATAGACAGATAGAGATAAACACATAAATAGATATAAAAGAGGAAAGAAAGGAAAGAAAGTAGGAAGGAAAGAAAGGAAAGCAGGGAGAAAGAAAAAAGAAAAAGAACAAAACTAAGAAAAGAAAAGAAAAAAAAAACGAAGGGATGGCGGCAGTGACGGGGGTTGTTGCGGGAGAGACGAGCAAGGCAAGGGCGGGCATCATTCTCATCCACAACACAGCCAGCGGGAGAGAAACGTTCATCCACGAGGTTCTGAGGACGCGCCGCCACCACCATCACCACCACTACCACCACCATCGCCGCCGCCGCCGCCTCCAGGTCGGGCCGAGCGGTCTCTCTGTTCTTCCTGGTTTCAAATTTTCCTTTTCTGTCTCTCTCTCTCTCTCTCTCTCTCTCTCTCTCTCTCTCTCTCTCTCTCTCTCTCTCTCTCTCTGGATTTTAATACTTTTCTTCATAGTTTTCTCAATTTTTCACATCAAATGCGCTTTCTTTTCTTCTTGATTTTGGGTTATGATTAAAAATTTCTTGCTTTATACGATTGTTCTGCTTTCTCTCTCTCTCTCTCTCTCTCTCTCTCTCTCTCTCTCTCTCTCTCTCTCTCTCTCTCTCTACACGTGGGGCCAATGAATCACTCTATAGCATCCACACCTGCACACACAAACCTCTTTAACACACGGTACACTCACACACTCACACATACACTCACACATAACTGCCACGCCCATCATCCTCAAAGACTTTCAGGGTTTACAATCCACTGCTACTGTGCAAAATAATAAATGGAGATCTTCTCAATTCTCTTTATGACTTGAGCTTAATGGTGTGTGAGTGTGAAGGCTAGCTGATGATGATGATGATGGTGATGGTGATGATGATGGTGGTGTGTGTGTGTGTGTGTGTGTGTGTGTGTGTGTGTGTGTGTGTGTGTGTGTGTGTGTGTGTGTGTGTGTGTGTGTGTGTGTGTGTGTGTGTAAGGAGACCAAAAGTTAAATTCTTTGTTATTATAGTAGTGGTAGTGGTGGCGATGGTAGTAGTAGTAGTAGTAGTAGTAGTAGTAGTAGTAGTAGTAGTAGTAGTAGTAGTAGTAGTAATTGTTGTTGTTGACTTATTTATTCCTCTGTTCTGATCCTTTAATTCTTTTCCTTCCTTACTTTCTTTATTGCTCTCTCTCTCTCTCTCTCTCTCTCTCTCTCTCTCTCTCTCTCTCTCTCTCTCTCTTTCATACATGGCACAGTACACACGGACACAAACAAACAAACACGCACACTCAGGTCCGCGTCTCTAATCCGCTTAATACTCAGTTATCCGGACGAAAATACGGGGAGGGATGGGGAGAGAGGGAGAGGGAAAGAGAGAGAGAGAGAGAGAGAGGGACAGGAACGGAGGTCTTTGGAGTCTTTGGAATGGCTGAGCCGGATTACCCGCTATTTAGAGAGAGAGAGAGAGAGAGAGAGAGAGAGAGAGAGAGAGAGAGAGAGAGAGAGAGAGAGAGAGAGAGAGAGAGAAAGGGTCTGATTGGACATTTTTATTGTTCAACGGATGTTTACTGACAGGAGAGGGGGAGGGGCGAGGGGCGGGGGGCGGGCCGAGGGGCGGGGACTGGGGCCGGAGGGATGGAGAAGGGACATGGAGGGAGGGAAGAAGGAGGGACATGGAGGGAGGGAAGGAGAGACATGGAGGGAGGAAAAGAGAGAATGGGAAGCATCAATCTACTCTCTGTAAGGGCACATCAATTTCCGGGGAGTTTGTCGCTTTGGTGATGATTCAGGTCTTGGCTATTCTTCCCTTCCTTCTGGGCCTGTTTTCCTCCCTCCTTCCTCTCTCCCTCCCTCCCTCCTCTCTCTAATCGTATTTCTCTCCGTCTCCTCAATTTTTTTCAGTTTTTCATTCTTTACTCCTTCCTTGTGTTAACTTCTTTTTTTTCGATTATTTTGGTGCAATTCTCTCTCTCTCTCTCTCTCTCTCTCTCTCTCTCTCTCTCTCTCTCTCTCTCTCTCTCTCTCATAGTCATAGTAATGGTAGTAGTAGAGGCAATAGTTGATGTTTTTGTCTTTGTTGTTGTTCATATTATTGTTGTATATTTATTCTCTCTCTCTCTCTCTCTCTCTCTCTCTCTCTCTCTCTCTCTCTCTCTCTCTCTCTCTCTCTCTCTCTCTCTCTCTCTCTCACGTAAGGTCGCGTGATTCAGGACACTCAGGACAGGAGATAAAAAATAAATAAAGCCGCAACGTTTTCTGAGGTAGAAATATCGCATCACCGAGCCAAACGGAAATGGATATGACAGTAAAAGAATTGTTCGGGTTATTGTTCACTGGCAGACGCATTAGTTGTGTGTGTGTGTGTGTGTGTGTGTGTGTGTGTGTGTGTGTGTGTGTGTGTGTGTGTGTGTGTGTGTGTGTGTGTGTGTGTGTGTGTGTGTGTGAGTTTCCGGAAAATTGTTGACTTGTTGAGCGTGTGGGTGGGCAGAAAGAAAGAAAGACTGAGCGAGAGACATTAGATAGATAGGCATATTATACAGTATAAAAAAAAAACAGGCATAGAGAGATAGATAGATAGATAGATAGATAGATAGATAGATAGATAGATAGACAGACAGATAGATAGAGAGAGAGAGAGAGAGAGAGAGAGAGAGAGAGAGAGAGAGAGAGAGAGAGAGAGAGAGAGAGAGAGAGAGAGAGAGAGAGAGAGAGAGAGAAACATACATATACAAGGACAGATTGGTAAATTTACAGACAGATATATATATATATATATATAAAAATAATATACAGGTAAAACGGGAGGCAGACAAATGTACAATGCAGACAGACAGACAGGCAGAAAAAAAAAAAACATGGTTAGACAAAACAGATAAAGATACCCATATTGAAACCTACATCTATACATACAAACATACATACAAGAAAGTTTGCATATAGAGACAAACAGACAGACAGACAGACACGAGCAGGGAGACAAAAACAAGAGGCAGACCGAGAACCTTATGCCGGCAAAACTGGTAAAATAAAATATCAAACCTTTAAAAAAAAAAAAAAACTCTCTCTCTCTCTCTCTCTCTCTCTCTCTCTCTCTCTCTCTCTCTCTCTCTCTCTCTCTCTCTCTCTCTCTCACGTTTACTCAGTGCTCAACAATAAGACGCAAAAGAAAATAAGTGAGTATAGTACCCCGAACCTAAAAATGTGAATTGTACGTTTCCTAGATGGTAAAGGTACGATGATTATTATAGCCGGGCTCTATAAAGGGACGATGCATTGATCTTAATAATACCACGCGAGGGTTTACACGAGGAAAGGAGCTTAAGAGTCTCACGCGGGAACAGGTTATCATTAAAAAGGCTTGGGTGACGTAAAGCGGGTAATATTTTAAGCGGAAAATTTCAGGTAAAAAGGAAAAGACAATGATATCAGTACAAAAAAAAAAAAAAAGAAGAAGAAAAAAAAACACGTGATATTTATTTACCGCGAAAAGATCTTGACTAAAGGAGCTGTAAAAGTATAGAATGTAGCGAGACATATTATCTTGAAAAACTAAGCTTGCTGGGATTTATAAAATGGCTTTAAAGGTACCAGAGGAAAAATGTTTAAAATGTTTGCGATATGAAGGTTTTAAGACTGTTATTAGAACCAGATTATCGCTGAATTGTATGGCTTAGTGAAACACCCAATTAGTGCCCGAAGTGTGTTTCGTTAAGCAGCACAGCGGGCCGCGGGGGAGTCGGTGGTGTGCTGCGAGGCGCGGATCTGTGCGGCACATTGCACTTCTGGGTTTTTTGCTCTCCTTATTGGACATTTTCCCTTCCATTTTAATTGATTTAAGTATTTTGTAGCAGCGCTATTATGACCGCCATGATACTGCGCTATTCTCTACTAAATCAATCTATCAGTCTCCCTTACTGGTCTAAGCCCTCATATCTAACCTAAACTCACTTGAAACATTAACACTGGGAGCTTCCGTCAATTATCTATTTATCAATTTATCTACCCATTCATCGGATCAAACATTTATCAAACACATCAACGGAGGGAAGCGCGCATGCCCACAGGGGATGATGTCACCAGGGAAGAGTCCGTTAGGGAGAAATGTCAAAGGGGAATGTCCAGAAGGGAATGTTCAAAGGGGAATGTCAAAGGGGAAAAATCTGAGGGAGGGAAAATGTCTAAGGGAAACACGTGGATTGCTAAGTGAGGATATGATAGGTGGTGGTGATGGTGGTGGTGGTGGCGACCTCTAAAATGGTGCAACGTCTTCAAAATGCTGAACAGATGCTGGCAATAATGTGTAAGGAATGTGGGCTGGTTGTTGTCGCGTGCTTCCCGTCAGATCAGTCAGTCGGTCAGTCAGTCGATCAGTTAGTTAGTTAGTTAGTTAGTTAGTTAGTTAGTCAGTCAGTCAGTCAGTCAGTCAGTCAGTCAGTCAGTCAGTCAGTCAGTCAGTCAGTCAGTCAGTCAGTCAGTCAGCCAGAAAGTACCCGTCGGTCATCAAAATACTACATATGTAATTAATAATAAAATAAAGTAAATATATACAAGATTGTTTGCAGAGTGAGAAAAAAATGTTCCAGAAAAGTTGCACTCCATGTTCCATTAAGTACGTTTTTTTTACAACACTAAATATACTTCAGTTTAGAATCAAGCACAGGCGCCATTACAGACATTCTTGCTTATTGTATGAAGCAGTGTCAGGTTTTATTTTTCACCTTTTCTTACATATTAAATTCCTTTGAGAAAAAAAAAAAAAAATCGTCGCTATGAAACTAATGCACTGAGACGCAAACATGGCACAGGCGCGCGGCCCACCATCTTCAGAGAGCGAGTGCTGACACAAGCCTAGATGATGCACACTAATATAAATACTAATATGAATGTCTTTAACAGTTGCTGAATTAATGAACAGGGACTGCACAGCCTTAAACATAATTAGCAATAATTTATGTATTTATATAAAAAAAGAAACGCGTTTAGAAGAAAGCGACGACAAGGAACGATATGAACGACCCTGATGTCAAGGAGAAGGATGTCGACAACAAACAACCAAACAAACAAACCAGCAAGCAAACAAACAAGCGTGACAGGCAGGGCCCCACCACCGCGGGCCAGTGTGGTCTGGACGACTCGGCGCCAACAAAATGGAGGGAGTCGTCCGCTCTTCTTTTTGTCACCGGCCTTTGATTTTCTCCTTGTTTTCTCAACGTACTGACAAAACCAAAGACATCAGTGAGTGAATGAGTAAGTAAGAAAGTCAGTCAGTATAAAAGTAAACAAGAAAGTAAGCAGCTAACTTCTACTGCAGCTACGGAAAAAAGAAGAAGAGGGAATGAGTAACCAGTTAAGTCAATGAACCAGTCAGTCCGTCAGTCAGTCGATCAATGAACCAGTCAGCGCATCACTCAACCAATCATTCAGTCAGTCAGTCAGTCAGTCAGTCAGTCAGTCATCACGCCATCAAACAACCACGCAGCGCACAAACAGTAGCATGCGTGGAGCGGCGGAGCATCATGCAGCGGCAAGAGGGTGTTAACAGCTGGGTCAGTGCTGCAGGGCGTTAGATTAGTGGAGGTGTAGATTAAGCCGCCGTCGCCGCCTCCTTCAGCGTGGTGCGTGCGGGATGCTGGCTCGTATTTCCGGGTGATGCTGTTCCCGCGAGAAAATGGTCAGTGATTGTACGAAGTGATGCGATAAATGCTTCATAATGATAAGTGCCTGTTGCTGGCCAGACAGATTATTATAATCATGCTATTAAGTTTCGTGTTTATTGGATTATTTGCCAGGATTACTGCAATTACCACAATATATGTATTTTTCTGCTCTACTGCGTTCGTGCTATACTCTCTCTCTCTCTCTCTCTCTCTCTCTCTCTCTCTCTCTCTCTCTCTCTCTCTCTCTCTCTCTCATAACTAGTCCTCTCTATACACTCTTTTTTCTTTCTTTCCTTTTTCTTTGTAAATTCCATTTTTTTTTCAGCATCCAAAATCTTTCCTCCATTTTTTCCACACAGCCTCTCTCTCTCTCTCTCTCTCTCTCTCTCTCTCTCTCTCTCTCTCTCTCTCTCTCTCTCTCTCTCTCTCTCTTTTGGATCTTCATATTTTTTTCCCTCCAGCAAACGCTCTCAACCACCACCACCACCACCACCATTGCTCTTCCTCCTCCTCCTGCCTTCGGTCTCTCCATCTTTCTCTCTCCCTCCTCTCCCTCCCTTTGTGCCTCCATCATATCTCCCTCAATGTGGAGTGTCTCTAGTGGCGGAGGGCGACAATAGCATGGGGGGAGGGGTGAAGAGGGGTGAGAGAGAAAGAGAGAGAGAGAGAGAGAGAGGTGAGAGAAGAGGTATAGAGAGGTCCTGGTGAGCGCGTGTGCATCCCTCGTGCAGCTCCTCCTTCTCTCCTTCTCTCCCCTCGCCCCCTCATTCCCCTTCAATGCCTCCCCCCTCCCCCCAGTGAACAGCTTCTCTCTCATTGGCGCATCGTTACCCAGCATGACGTCCGCCCATTGGCTGGCTATCAATGACTCGTATTGTTATGGAGCCTGTCATTATGGCGGTGTGTGTGTGTGTGTGTGTGTGTGTGTGTGTGTGTGTGTGTGTGTGTGTGTGTGTGTGTGTGTGTGTGTGTGTGTGTGTGTGTGTGAAGATGAAAGGTTGGTATAGAGGGGAGAAGTGACCCCCTTTCTCTCTCTCTCTCTCTCTCTCTCTCTCTCTCTCTCTCTCTCTCTCTCTCTCTCTCTCTCTCTCTCTCTCTCTCTCAATGTTGTGTTGGATGTAAAGCGATAAAGAGCAATGGTTGGGTTTGTTTGTTTGTTTAAGTGTGTGGGGAGGGATGAGAGAGAGAAGGGCCTGGGGGAGGGGAGAGGAGAGGGGATGTTGAGATAATGGTGATTCTCTCTCTCTCTCTCTCTCTCTCTCTCTCTCTCTCTCTCTCTCTCTCTCTCTCTCTCTCTCTCTCTCTCTCTCTCTCTCTCTCTCTTCGACTGTTTGTTAAATTTTTAAGTACAGAACCTCGTCTTCACAAAAAGGCTACGTATCTTTATGTAACTCTCTCTCTCTCTCTCTCTCTCTCTCTCTCTCTCTCTCTCTCTCTCTCTCTCTCTCTCTGGTATCATCCCTTAAGAAGCCCAAAAGTAACCGTAAGCTATTTTTTTTCTTTTTTAACCCTTCCCATGAAGATAAGCGTCACTGATGTAAGGGGAAGCAATCAGCTGCACCTCCATAACTGACGCATTTCACCTTTACACTCTTATCTCCTCCTCCTCCTTCTCTTCCTCTCTCTCCCCGCACACTCCCACAGCCACAGCCACCGCCTTCCCCTATGCCATCTCCATAGAACAAGTCAACCTTTCATCTATCTCTACGTTCAAGTCTTACCTAATTCTCTCTACGTGTCTTCCTTACAAGAACACTTATTTAACGGTATTTCTCTCTCTCTCTCTCTCTCTCTCTCTCTCTCTCTCTCTCTCTCTCTCTCTCTCTCTCTCTCTCTCTTGTATAAACCTTCTTGTCCTTTTTTTTTTTTTCTTCAGTGATCCTTCTCCATTTAGTTTTCACCGCCATCCACATCCACAAACCCTCCTCCTAAACCTCCATCCCCTCCACCTCCTCCTCCTCCTCCTCCACTTTCTTTCCTCTGTTCAACACGCCTCACCTTCCTTATCCACGCTGCCATCCATCAACAGCCAACCATCACAAACTCCCTCCAACTTAACATTTCCCTTCACGAGACTCAGCGCTCCAGCATCTCTATCCCTCCCCGACCCCTTTCCACTCCACACTCACCCCCACACTCCACTCCACCACACCTTTACCACTTCATCTTCCACCCATCACCCCTACAAGACTGCCAGACCTTCCCACCGCCCCCAACACTCCCTCGCCTCTCTCTCCCCTCTCTACCCATCTACCCCCACACGCCGTCCCCTCCAGCACCCACTATCTCTTCACCCCGTACATAAACTCTCGTGCCACTTCCGAAACGACCAATTAGCCAACTGGAGGAGGAGGAGGAGGAGGAGGAGGAGGAGGAGGAGGAGGTATAGCCGGAGGACACTCAAAGGTCGTAATTCTTGCCCAAGACGACGATACAGCAACGACCCGGCCAAGAGAGAGAGAGAGAGAGAGAGAGAGAGAGAGAGAGAGAGAGAGAGAGAGAGAGAGAGAGAGAGAGAGAGAGAGAGAGAGAGAGGTGAGATAAAGCAAGGTCTAACGAGCACACGATCTTCTTTCTATTCAGGAACACACGGACACAAGTTTTTCTAATTAGGTGAACTGAAAGTGTAATTTGATTCTCTTATTCATTCTCTCTTTGTTGATCTAATTGCTCTTGTTGTTACCGCTCTCATTACTTCCCCTGAATGTTAACGAATGTCTTCATCCTGCAATGTTTCTTTTTTTAGCAACGCTGTGTGGCTCGTGGGGTTTGCAGCAATGAGGAGAGTGTAGGTCATTCATACATACAGGTCTGGAATGTTGTAATGAACTGAGGAGCATTGTGTCTTTATCTCATATGTATATTACGATAGTTTGGCTTGTGAAATCTAAAACAATAAGGAGGAAAGAAAGTAGTTTATTCATCTGCACAGGTATTAAGTGTATTGAACTAAAACACACACACACACACACACACAAACGAAAAAAAAAAAAAACACTATCTTTAGCTCACAGGTATACTTAGATAGCTTGGTTGGTGAAATCTGTAGCAATAAGAAGGACGGTGTAATACATTCATCAGCACGATTTTGAAGTGTAATGAATATAATGAAAAAAAAAACACTGCATCTTTATCTCGTAAGTGTATTAAGATAGCTTGACTTGTGAAATCTAAAGCAAAGAGGAGAAAAATGTAATCAATTCATCAACATAATTATCAAGTGTAAAGAACTTAGAAAAAAAAAAGTGTATTTTCTACGTGCACTAGGATGGCGTGGCTCGTGGTCCGAAGCAATGAGAAGTGTCTTTCATTCATCCACAGAATTCTAAAGTGTAATGAACTAAAAACTATTGTGTCCTCATCTCTTTCGCGGACTATAATGACGTGGCTCGTGAGATTTAAAGCAATGAGGAGTGTAATTAATTTATCCACGCAATTTTGATGCGCAGTAAACTAAAAACCATTGTGTCTTTGACTCTTACGCAGACTGTGATGGCGTGTGGAGTACTCATTAGCCCAGCAAGTCGCCGCAGCATCGCAGTGTCTTGTCCTGACTCTATCTCCGCCTCACTCGTGCTCAACTTCACAGCGCCAATCGCCACCAATCAGTGTTGGCGTGGAGAATCCTGCTAAACTTTTGCAAAGGAGAATAAAAACTTTACAAAGGTTCTGGGGCGTCATTTAGGGAGGACTCGGATTTGTGATAGCGAATAATGCCTACTGATGACTCTGCGTGGTCCTCAGGAGTCAAAAGGGTTCAGCGAGATTATTATTTTAGAATTCTTATGCGTCTAAAATAGATGTTATAAGTAAAATCAGTGCAATCTCTGAGTGAATAAGGTTTACTGGTAACTCTGCGTGGTCTGCGGGAGTCAAAGAATATAACGAGATTATTATTTAGATTTCCTGTGCGCCTAAAATAATAATATGTCACAAGTAGATTCAGTGCAGGTTGAGTGTTCTACCTTTAACCAAGCCATGTTTTGTGGGAGCGCGCGGAGCCAGAACCATCCAAACGTATACAGCACAAGCAACACGGACAAACAAAGACAAAAGAGGCAGACGCACGCCAATACTAAGGAGCACAATCTCCATTCAAACGAAGCCTACGAATACTAACTGCGCTTAACGTCCCAGCGCGGGGCCTGCCTGCCTCCCTCCACATGCCACCGACCAACCAGGCCTGCCCGAGCACAACAAGGGCACCGCATCACGACAACTAAGGTCGCAGTGAGAGCCACGCCTGTTAAGCTGACGGCAAAAAAGAGAAAGAAAAAAATACATGGCAAATAAATAAGAATACATTATTCGTGGCTGGGCCTTAATGGCGGCGCGGCACGCTGGAGAGGCCCCGCAGCGAGCACTATTACTACCTTCTTCGGGCCCTGAAGCAAGCATTATTAGTACCTTCCCGGGGCCCCGAAGCAGGCGCTGAAGCTCCCGGCGGCCTCCTCCCCCCCTCGCACCGTTAATTAAGGCGCCCGGCATTACCTTACAGCTGAGGCAAATACCTGGCAACCCCGGAGTAAGCGTCACCCCTGGATCAGCCCCGCAGCGAGCATAAACAGCAATTTTGGAGCGTGAGCTGGAGACAAGTATGTGGGGCGGCCCTCTAACAAGCAACACACACACACACACACACACACACACACACACACACACACACACACACACACACACACCACGACATTTTTCTTTGATAATCACAAAATATACGATAAGTAACACACTGGAAGGAGAAAACACGGGAGAACTGACACGCATTGCTGATCCTACCGTACACACACACACACACACACACACACACACACACACACACACACACACAGCCGGACTAAGAGTAATGATCAAGTGGCAAGTGTTGGTGAGAGATAACACTTGACAACATGTCTGATGCGCCTCGAGAGTTAACAATATACATCCAGAGCCTTAAGTGCGGCGCTAACCTCTTTTTTCTTTGGCCCTTCAAGTGTACATTAAGGAGTTCCTAGAGGCCTCTTCAGAGTATCAGGACGCGAAGGAGGGCTGGAGGAGGAGCCAGGCCTTCATACTGCAAGCACTGGGCGGAGCATTAACTCTCCCGAGGCTCCAAGCAAGGCAGCGAGTATGTGTATGAGAAAGTGAGTGAGTGAGTGAGTATGTAAGTACGGAGATAAGTAAATCACTCGCTCATTTATTAGTAAGGCAATGAGTAAGAAAATAAATAAGTTAATAATTCAACAAGCCAGCCGGCCAGTTAGTCAATCAGTAAGACAGTCAGTCAGTCAGTCAGTCAGTCAGTCAGTCAGTCAGTCAGTCATTTAGTTAGGTATCTAGTTAGATAATTAAATAATTAGTTATATAGACAGTTAGTTACTCAGAAAGTCAGTCAGCCACTCGCCCAGCCAGCCAGCCAGCCAGCCAGCCAGCCAGCCAAACAGCCAGTCAGTCAACCAACCAGTCAGTCAACAAGCCAGCCAGCCACTTAGTCAGTCAGTCAGTCAGTCTATCAATCAATAAGTTAACTAGTCAGTCAGTCATGATGTTTAAACAAACATCAAACGCCTGCCGAGTGCACAGGTCCTTACTGCACCAATGAACAGAACTCTTAGACAAGCGCGCGAGGCTGCTCGTTACTATGCACCAGGAGGAGAGCCGCCAGAACCATAATTCTTCATACACGCCGTGGCTGCAGCATCAATAAGTATAAAGGAACCACGCAGGCAACATCACTCATTACTCTGAGTCAAGGAGCGAGGGCAGTTGTGGTCAGATGCACAGTAACCTTCTGCATTCAATTCTTTCACTGCCTTTTCCTTTAGTCTAAGGTTCGTTCTCTCATCTGCTAACAGCATCCCTGTGGACTCTGAAAAGTGGGAGACTCTTCACAAGTCACGGGACTCGAGACGTTGGAACATCTGGGACATTGGAAGAAACGCAAAAGATTTATCGATTTCTGGCTTCGATTGTACAAATATTAGAAAAAGCTTAAACAAAAACAAACTAAAGTAAAATTACTGAATTAATTAATACAACAACAACAACAACAACAACAACAATAATAATAATAATAATGGCAACAACAACAACAACAACAACAACAACAACAACAACAACAATAATAATAATGGCAACAACAACAACAACAACAACAACAATAATAATGGCAACAACAACAACAGCAACAACAACAACAACAACAACAACAACAACAACAACAATAATAATAATAACAATAATAATAACAATAATAATAACAATAATAATAATAATACAAAATGAACAAATCCTTGCTATGAATGAGGAAGAATAACAGGTATAGTCAAAGTAAAGGAAAAAAAAAGGTTACTTAACTTTTCATCACAACTGTACAAATACAAGAAAACCATAAAGAAAAAAATCTTAAAATAATAACAATACGTATAAAATAAACAAACCCTGTGCATGACTCACGGTTGCATCACAGACATTATGGAAGAGGGAAAAATATTCAAGAACACTTTCAATGGCCGATACTTTCCCTATGCTCACCTACAACAGATTTAGTCTAGGAGGAATATATACGTGTCAGAAGCCCTAGATGGAGCATAAACATGTATTAGAGGCTCCAGAGAGACCATAAACACGTATTTGAGACCCCAGAGAGATCATAAACACGTATATGAAGCCCCAGAGAGATCATAAACACGTATATGAAGCCCCAGAGAGACCATAAACACGTATTTGAAGACCCAGAGAGACCATAAACACGTATTTGAAGCCCCTGAGAGACCATAAACACGTATTTGAAGACCCCAGAGAGACCATAAACACGTATTTGAAGCCCCAGAGAGACCATAAACACGTATTTGAGACCCCAGAGACCATAAACACGTATTTGAAGACCCAGAGAGACCATAAACACGTATTTGAAGCCCCAGAGAGACCATAAACACGTATTAGAGGCCCCAGAGAGACCATAAACACGTATTTGAAGCCCCAGAGAGACCATAAACACGTATTTGAAGCCCCAGAGAGACCATAAACACGTATATGAAGCCCCAGAGAGATCATAAACACGTATTTGAAGCCCCAGAGAGACCATAAACACGTATTTGAAGCCCCAGAGAGACCATAAACACGTATTTGAAGCCCCAGAGAGACCATAAACACGTATTTGAAGACCCAGAGAGACCATAAACACGTATTTGAAGCCCCTGAGACCATAAACACGTATTAGGGACCCCAGAGAGACCATAAACACGTAATAGAGGCCCTGGAGGGAGCATAAACACGTATTAGAGGCCCTGGAGGGAGCATAAACACGTATTAGAGGCCCCAGAAAGAGCATAAACACTTCATCAACCAGAAGTAAACAAAGTCTTAATGTGGTCGCTGCATGAGGCAGAGGAGGAGGAGGAGGAGGAGGAGGAGGAGGAGGAGGAGGAGGAGGAGGAGGAGGAGGAGGAGGAGGAGGAGGAGGGGAAAAAGTGGTGTAAGCAGCATGACATCCCATAGACAGATGACGCCAGTTTCAAAGGCCCGCACACACACACACACACACACACACACACACACACACACACACACACACACACACGAGAGAGAGAGAGAGAGAGAGAGAGAGAGAGAGAGAGAGAGAGAGAGAGAGAGAGAGAGAGAGAGAGAGAACACAGGGGGCAACTTTACACCCCACAACTCTCTTATTAATTTCGTGGGCGGCTGAAGTGACGTGTTATGAGAGAGAGAGAGAGAGAGAGAGAGAGAGAGAGAGAGAGAGAGAGAGAGAGAGAGAGAGAGAGAGAGAGAGAGAGAGAGAGAGAGAGAGAGAGAGAGAGAGAGAGAGGTAGCTGAAGTGAGAGGTGTGAGGGCCAGCCACTAAAACGACATCATCTGCATTTTATTGGAGGCAGGGAGAGGTGAGAGGGAGAGGGAGAGGGAGAGAGGGGAGGGAGGGAGAGGAAGGGAGAGTAAAGAAGGAGGCAACAGCGAGTCTATTCTCATGTAAATCGTAAACAAACACACGAATTCATGTTGATTTAAGCCTCTATCACCACGCTCCTCCTTCTCCTCCTCCTCCTCCTCCTTCTTCCCCTCCTCTTCCTCCTCCTCCCCTATATCCTACCAATTCCCCCTTTCTCTCTCTTATCCTTCCTTCCTTTACTTCCTTCATTCTCCTCACCCTTTTTCTTCCTCCATTTTTTTCTTTGCTTCCTCTCTTTGAGTCACCTGGTTCCTCCTCCTCCTCCTCTTCCTCCTCGTCCTCCTCTCATCAGCATTCTCGACGCTGTGGTGCCGCCTGTGACGTGGGGAGGAGGAGGAGGAGAGGGGGAGAGGAGGGGAGGGGGTTGGGGATTGGGTGGGGAGGGGAGGGGTGGAGATGGCTGCTAAAAGTCACCCCAGACCGCTATAAAGGTTAATTAGGAAGCGGGGAGAGGAGAGGCTGTGGGTGGGGAGAGGTGGGGAGAGGGGGAGAAGGGGGAGAGCGGGGAGAGGGTGTAATGTTTTGGCACTGAGCGGGGAGCCTTTGTCTATATCCCCACTCCCCTCTCCCCAGCTTGTCTTGTCTCGCCTCCCCTCTCTTCTCTTCCCTGTTCCCTCCCCTCCTCCTTCTCCTCCTCCTCCTCCTCCTCCTCCTCCTCTCCCATCTTCTCCCCTCGTTCAATGTCACTCTATCGTCGTCGTTCTCTCTCTCTCTCTCTCTCTCTCTCTCTCTCTCTCTCTCTCTCTCTCTCTCTCTCTCTCTCTCTCATTAGTTTATTTTTTTCCTACAACCAGTTTTCGTTTGTTTTCCTCTTGATCATCTTGAAAACTGACAGTACTTCTTTCTTCCTTTCTTTCTTTCTTTCTTTCTTTTCTTCTTCATCATTATTTTCGTCTTCTTCATCTTTTTATTCTTCGTCCTCCTTCTCCTCCTACTCTTCTTTTTCTTTTCTTCTACTTCTAGTTCCTCTTCCTCCTCCTCCTCCCCCTCCTCCTCGTACTCTTCTTTTTCTTCTTCTACCTCCCCTTGTGCATCTTCTTTTTCTTCTTGTACTCTTGTTTTCCTTCTTTGTTTCTACTTCCTCCTCCTCCTCCTCCTCCTCCTCCTCCTTCTCTTCTTCTTCTTCTTATCATTATTATTATTATTATTATTATTAATATTCTCCTCTTCCTCCTCCTCTTCTTCTTCTTCTTCTTCTTCTTCTTCTTCTCCTCCTCCTCCTCCTCTTCCTTCCCTAAGTAGACTGACTCACTTCCATCCATCCACCCAACACCACCACCTCCTCCTCCTCCTCCTCCTCCTCCTCCTCCTCCTCCTCCTCCTCCTCCTCCTTCTCCTCCTCTTCCTCCGGCCTGGTGATGAATTGTTCTCGTGATTCCCCACCTCATTATTGGACGCCATATGGGGAGGAGGGACATGAAGGGGAAGTGCCAGAGAGAGAGAGAGAGGGAGGAAGAGAGAAAGAGAGAGAGAGAAAGGAAGGGAAGGAGTGCCTGGGAGGGAGGGAGGGGAGAGAGAGAGAGAGAGGGGGGAGGGGTTATTACGAAGGTGGAGGAAAGAGAAGATGCCATGGATGAGTGGAGGAGGAAAAAAGGTGGAAAACTACAAGGGGAGAGGGGAAAAAAGATGGGGAGGAAAGGAATTAATGCTAAGAGGGGGAAAAAAAGAGAGACAAAGGGATTGGATGACGGTGTAAAAGAGGAAAACATAAGATAAAAGGGACGAGGGGAAATAAAAAAGAACAAGGGATGAGAGAAAACAGGATAAAAAAGACATTAATGCAAAGTGGAAGGACAGGAGGAAGAAAAAAATAATAAGGGGGGAGTGGAGGGATAGAATGACCATGTAAAAGAGGGAAGAGAAAAATAAATAAATAAATGTGGTGTCAAGTGGTGAAATAAGGAAAAGAAGGGAAGACAGAGAAACAAGAAAGAATGAAAATATAGTTCACTTTGTTACACGAATATTTAAAGGACGAGACAAAACACAAACGAAGAAGAGGAAAAAAAATGGGAGATAGAAGTGTATGTGTGTGGAGGGAGGGAGGGAGGGAGGGAGGGAGAGAGAGAGAGAGAGAGAGAGAGAGAGAGAGAGAGAGAGAGAGAGAGAGAGAGAGAGAGAGAGAGAGAGAGAGAGAGAGAGAGAGAGAGAGAGAGAGACGAACGAAGAATAAAATAAAAATAGGGGAAAGGAAAAAGAAAAAAAGAAAGAAAGAGAAAATCAACAAAATGACTAAAGCATAACAATATCAATGATAAAAAATAGAAAAAAAGAGAAAAGCAAGTCGACGAGAGAGAGAGAGAGAGAGAGAGAGAGAGAGAGAGAGAGAGAGAGAGAGAGAGAGAGAGAGAGAGAGAGAGAGAGAGAGAGTCACATGAGGGGAGAGGAGGCCATGAAGGGTGTACCGCATAAGGGAGAGAGAGGGGGGAGCGCCAGTAAGGAAGGGGGGTCTTACAGGGAAGGAGGGAGGGAAGGGTGAGAGGAGAAGAAGGAATAGCAGTGACAGGAGGTGCCAACGCCCTTGTGACGAGGCGGGGGGAGGGGGCACTGATAATGAGGAGGAGGAGGAGGAGGAGGAGGAGGAGGAGGAGGAGGAGGAGGAGGAGGAGGAGGAGAGGAAAGAGGAGAGAGTGAGGGGAAGAGGGAGGAGAGGGAAGGTAACGAGAATTAAAAAGGATGAAAGTGAGGAAAGAGAATGAAAGGAGAAAGAAAGGAGTGAGAAATGAAGGAAGGGGAGAAGGGGAGGGAAGAAAGTGAGGGAGGAGGGGAAGGTGACTGTTAAAGGGAGGAGGAGTGATAAGAAGAGAAGGTTGGGTGCCAGTACACGTTCAAGGAGGAGGAGGAGGAGGAGGAGGAGGAGGAGGAGGAGGAGGAACAACGACGGTGACAGGCGAAGAAACTACACGTAAAGAAAGAGAGAGAGAGAGAGAGAGAGAGAGAGAGAGAGAGAGAGAGAGAGAGAGAGAGAGAGAGAGAGAGAGAGAGAGAGAGAGAGAGAGAGAGAGAAGGCATGAGAATTGAAGGAGAAAGGGAAGAATGTAGGGAAGGGTGAGGGAAAGGAAGGGAAGGAGGAAAGTAGAGAGAGAGAACGTTCTGGGATGGAGAAGGAGGAGGAGGAGGAAGAGGAGGAGGAGGAGAGAGGGCGGCGGGGCGGGGCGGGGCAGGGCAGGGCAGGGCATCCAAATAAACAAAGCACAGAAAGTAAACAAACCTACGACGCTTAAAAACGAGAAAAAGGAGAAAAAAAAGAGAAAAAAAAAACTCGTCCCAGGATGGAGTTTGGTTTTCCTCGAAGCTCCGTTACGTGTTCCACAAAGCTTCGAAACCCTCCCTGCCTTCCCTCCCCTCTCCTTTCCCTCCCTTTCTCTCTCTCCCTTTCTCTCCCATCCGTCCCCTCCATCCCAGCAGTTCCTTTGCGTCTCCTCCTCTCGTCTCTATTCACGCCTTCCAATTTATCTTCTTTTTACCGTCGCTTTTAATGACTAGTGTTTTGGGAGAACCATTTAAGCCTCCGCAGTTTAGTTTTCCCTCCCAGGACCCCGGCAGCTTAAGGTCCCTCCCAGCCACTGCCCCAGGACACCCCGAGATTCTCTTCCCACAGTCCCCAGTCCTCTCTGCTGGCCACTAGTTCTTTTTCTCACAGCCCTCACAGTTCCTTTCCTACAGTCTCTAGTTAATTTCTAAAGGTTTAAATCTTGTTCATGGTTCCCTGGTTCTGTTCCCATACTTCTTAGTCCTCCTTACATATCATTAGCTCTTTTCTCAGTCACTATCTCTCTAGTCCCACAGTTTCCTTCCTATAGCCCCTAGCCATTTTCTTAACGTCTAAATTTTGTTCCTGGTTCACTAGTTCTGTTCTCACAACCCCTTAGATACTTTCCCCCAGACCATGGTAATTTTTTGCAGCCTCTAAGTTTTTATAAAGCTGCCTAATTGTCTTCCCACAAATCTAGTCACTCTTTGATGCCCTTAGCTTTTACACAGCCGCCTAGTTCTCTTCCCATAGCTCTTTGCTTCCTTCCCACAGTCTTTGGTTCACCTCCACAGCACCCCACGTCCCCTCCCCCAGTCTGTTAGTTCCTCCCCACAATTTCTTCCACAGTCACCTCCCCGCACCCCGCACCTACACCCGGGGCTCTCTGCACAGACCAGGAGGAGCACAGTGGGGCACACACACACACACACACACACACACACACACACACACACACACACACAAACCTTGCCCAGCCATACACGACTCTCCCCCTCACCATCCACAGCCCCGCCTCCCCTGCTGTTAAACACACACACACGACACGAGAGAGAGAGAGAGAGAGAGAGAGAGAGAGAGAGAGAGAGAGAGAGAGAGAGAGAGAGAGAGAGAGAGAGAGAGAGAGAGAGAGAGAGAGAAATCAAACCAATGCGATAAATCACCAACGTTTGTCAATAAAGAGAGATCGAAGCGTCTACATACAACACCTCCCCCCTCAGTCCCTAACCCCCCAACACACAAAGCGTGTCCCGGGGCCAACAACAGGGGCCGCGTGTAATAGCATTAGAGAAGATCGGATCCCAATCTGGACAGACCCGACACGTCCCCGACTCGGTATCAGCGTGGAGGCGTCAGGCGGTGAGGACCCGGGTTTCGATTCTCCTGTAAGGGACTAATGTGGGGCTGGATCCTTCTCTCGATAGTGTCAGGCAAGTGGCGGCGAGGAGTTGTCACAATAGCTGTTACGGTGGCGGCGTTGTGCGGCGAGACGGAGGGAGGGAGAGGGTGGAAAAGTGATGGAGAGGGGCACGAGTGGGAGGAAAGGTGATGGAGTGGGGAGAAAGGAAGGAGGAGGTAAGGTGATGGAGAGGAAAGAGAGGAGGAGGAGGAGGAGGGCTGGTGATGTAAAGGCGAGGACACAGAGGAGGAGAGGATGGAGATGTGTTAAGAGGACATGGATGTGCGGAAAGGGTGATTAGAGGTTTTGTAAACTGTGAGGGAGGAATGAGACGCGGGAGTGAAGTGGACAGCGGCGCGATGACGGGATGAAAGGTGGCAGAGGAAGGCGGGGAGGCGCGGCATGACTGTGGGGGGGAAGGAGAGAGAGAGAGAGAGAGAGAGAGAGAGAGAGAGAGAGAGAGAGAGAGAGAGAGAGAGAGAGAGAGAGAGAGAGAGAGAGAGAGGAAGCGGATTTGTAAACTGGAAACTGCGATAAGGTGTGTGTGTGTGTGTGTGTGTGTGTGTGTGTGTGTGTGTGTGTGTGTGTGTGTGTGTGTGTGTGTGTGTGTGTGTGTGTGTGTGTGTGTGTGTACGCTAGGATAATGAGACGATGTAACAATAACGAAAGAGACAAGAGAAAATAAAAGAGAGAAGGAAGGAGAGAGAAAGAAAAAAAAAACAATGACAGTTCTTCCTTTAAAGAAATGTATCACAACAAACAGAATGACACACGAGAGGAAGATAACAAGGAGGAGGAGGAGGAGGAGGAGGAGGAGGAGGAGGAGGAGGAGGAGGAGGAGGAGGAGGAGGAGGAGGAGGAAGACAGAAACGTAACAAGGATGCATTACAGGACCAGATAAGCGTCACTCCCCTGTAACTGGCATCGTGTGTGCGTAACAAGCGTAACAAGCGTAACAAGCGTAACAAGCGTAACCACCCAGGCACCCCCGCGTGAAGGAGCAAGCCGCCGCGTCACCCAGGCTGTTACGTATCCCTGCCGTCACATCTCATTAAGGCGCCGGCAGTACCAAGTGACGTGAGGCCGACGGGTAGAGGACGGGGAGACAGCGAGGTGGGCGAGGAGAGGAGGAGGAGGAGGAGGAGGAGGAGGAGGAGGAGGAGGAGGAGGAGGAGGAGGAGGAGGAGGAGGAGTTATGGGCTAAATATAGTACTTCTAAGAGTTGTGGAGACAAGAAGAAGAAGAAGAAGAAGAAGAAGAAGAAGAAGAAGAAGAAGAAGAAGAAGAAGAAGAAGAAGAAGAAGAAGAAGACGTTTAAACTGAGAAACGTTACTGGCACTGTGAGAGAACGTCACTGATTAAGCAGTAAATGTCACAAACGTTTGCTCAGAGAGAGAGAGAGAGAGAGAGAGAGAGAGAGAGAGAGAGAGAGAGAGAGAGAGAGAGAGAGAGAGAGAGAGAGAGAGAGAGAATGATGGGGAATGTTACTGAGTACGGTGGGGGAGGAGGTGAGGATGGGGATGAGGATGTTAGGATTGGAGAGTGATACGACCTGGAGGAGGAGGAGGAGGAGGAGGAGGAGGAGGAGGAGGAGGAGGAGGAAGAAGAAGAAGAAGAAGAAGAAGAAGAAGAAGAAGAAGAAGAAGAAGAAGAAGAAGAAGAAGAAGAAGAAGAGGAAGACAAAGAAAACGTAAAACACTTGAAACACTTAGTTATACCTACAGTAAATACAAATATCTGAATACTGATAAAAATATAGATTGTAGGAGAAAGAAGGAGGAAAAGAGGAGGCGAAGGGGGGAGAACAGAAAGGAAACAGGAGGAAGAAGAGGGGAAAGACGAGGAGGAGGAGGAGGAGGAGGAGGAGGAGGAGGAGGAGTGGGGGGCGAGCAGCGGGGGTGGTGAGTTGTGAACCCCCGTCGCTCTCCGTCTTAATTTAAAGCAAATGTGTGGCGTTTCTCAGTTTTCCTTCCGCACGGGGATTTAAGGCGTAACCCACCACCCCTTCCTCCCCCTCCCCTTCCCCTCCTCCCTTCCCTTCCCTTCCCTCCCCTCCCTTTCCCCTCCCGCCAGCCTCCCCTTCCCCGCCTCACCTGTCTGTCTCGAGTCACCTGTGGTAATTCGCACTGGCGCCCTTAAACAATTAAATCACTTTGAAGCTTCTGGTAAAGTGGCGAGGCTTGCGTCCTTCTGCCAGACGGAGGAGGAGGAGGAGGAGGAGGAGGAGGAGGAGGAGGAGGAGGAGGAGGAGGAGGAGGAGGAGGTAGAAAGAAAAGAGAAGGTAGAGAGATGAAGTGAAGGAAAAAGTTTGATATGAGAGAGAGAGAGAGAGAGAGAGAGAGAGAGAGAGAGAGAGAGAGAGAGAGAGAGAGAGAGAGAGAGAGAGAGAGAGAGAGAGAGAGAGAGAGAGAGAGAGAGAGAGAATTTCACTACTGCAAGGTATTGTGGGGAGGGAAACTTTCGGAGAAGGAATGAAGTAAGGAAAAAGACAAATAATTGAAGAGGGGAAAAGAAAATAGTGGGGAAAATAAAAGGAGAGAGGGAGAGGAGGAGAAGAAACGAAAAAAAATGAGAAGAAAGGGAGAAGACAATAAAAAAAAGGAAAGAAGGTGGACAGAGAGAGAGAGAGAGAGAGAGAGAGAGAGAGAGAGAGAGAGAGAGAGAGAGAGAGAGAGAGAGAGAGAGAGAAAAAAAAGGGGAAGGTAGAAGAGGAGAAGTGGAGGAAAGGAATAGGAGGAGAGACGGTGGGGAAAAGGGAGTAGGAGGCTGTGGAGGAAGGGGAGAGGAGGGGAGGGAGAGGAATGGGAGGGGAGGTGTTTGTGACAAGAAATTTGAGTATCTCCTTCCTGTGGTGAGAGCGAGCAACCGCGGCACATGGCCAACCCTGATTGTGTGGGGGGGCGGGGA
>NC_087153.1:35065521-35080521 GCF_035594125.1 Scylla paramamosain | reverse complement strand
CACAACAGTACCAGTGCTTGTAAACTCATGGAAGATTATTTTTATAAAAAGGTGCTATAATAAAATATTCAGTTTTCACTTAACCAGTTGGATATAAAGATGGAAATATTTAGCAAATGCATGTTATCTACCGGGAAGCGCAACAACAGTACGTTCTGGTTTATTTCTTTCGGCGTGAGTTTCTTGACACTTGCCATCAATGAGGCACTACAAAAGAGGGGACCACCCTCAGGAATGAATACACCCCTTTTTCACGATACAAAATAGAAAACATACTTCGAATGTACTACCAAGATCATCTTCAATTTATTGTACACCAAATAAGTGCAAGTGAAAAGTCAGCAACAAAAAGCATCGGAGAGAGCGTGATGCATAGCTTCCAATGTGTGATTTTCTAGTCAACTATTTACAACGCAATACCATCGGGACACCGTGAAGGTGATGGGGGGAGCGACAACAACGCAAGTCATGTAATCCAATAATGACGAGGATTGTTGAACCACTATCGTAATCATGGCTTACATAATTTGTCGCAGATTAATTGATTTTCCACAAATAACAACATACACGACGTGATAATTTGACAAAATCTTAGAAAGCGAAAAGAAAATTATTTAACATCATTTTTAATAATGCAACACCGTGCTTCTTAGTGATGAAGTTGGCAAACATCTGACGTCTTCAGATTATTTGTCCCGCCACAAAGCTACAATTTGAAAGTTTTCAAGAGCGGAGCAACAAGACACCTTGACAACTCAATGAAATGCGTGGGCTCCGAAACTCTTATCTTCCCCTCTTTTCGGTACAACGATCTGTGCATTTTTCTTTTCCATATATATATATACATATATATATATATATATATATATATATATATATATATATATATATATATATATATATATATATATATATATATATATATATATATAAATCATGATCTTTCTCCGGCACACAGGAAGCAGTCTGTCCCGAACCAACTACTACAACTACTGTTCCTGTTCTAAATTAAACTAAAGCACTAAACACACTAACGAACGAGGCACAATTGTATACGTTCAGAAACATGTACCGAGTCTTAGAGATCAGAATTCAATAATATCCGCACTCAAACAACACTGGAGGATGAAATACTACACAAACAGAATCATGAATAGTAATACTTTTCAGGAAGATACAGAACGAACACCGCAAGACTTCAACATATACTAAGCGACAGACACCACGCTCCTGAAGGCCCTGGTTGGTGTGCGTCCCGGCCTGTATTCTTGAGGCACTCTACCCGAAGGTCTCACCAGTGCCGGGCTGAAGGGCTTCTTGGTCCTGGTGGCTACAGTCTACACATAATGTTGCTCGTGTTTGTAATGCTACTATAATCGAATATGTTGACTTTGGACTGAGAAAGCCTAGATCAGTGAGCTTGCGGCTCTTCTTGTCACATCAGGAGCACAGGGACGCCGCGTCACTCGCCAACGACCATCACTGCTGTAATGACAAAGTGACGGAAGGTGTGACAAGGTGGTTACCGGAAATTAAGGTGGATATAAATATTCCAGGTGGTCATTACGGACTTCGTGACTTCCAGAGACAGTCCACGGGAATGTATGGGCCGTCAACACCGGACACTTGTAAGACACATGGCAGTGAAAAAAGAGCTATTGCAATGAAAAGGATGAAATGTTCATATCATATTCATCCGCTTCGTCCGTGCTGAATTTTATTAACCACGAATACATGTTCATTAAGACAATGTTTGCTTAGACATCTCTCCTAAACTTTAAAAAAAAAAAAAAAATACGGCGACTCGCCAATACCGCTGAGCGATGCTCAGCTGAGCGATGCAATGCTCAACAGACACACTGCGCACTTTCTTGGCAACAAATACAAAGCTGAGCACCAAACTTTTCCTGTCACTTTTCACGTTATACTTCACAAAACCTTTTGTAAATTGACACAATGTGCACCAATGAGGCGCAGATGCAGCTGCTGGCTCGGCACCTCCCCGCCCCTCCCTTACTTGACCTACACACGGGAGGATCGCGGAGCTGTCATGGTCTCACCACTCATCATTACTACACATTACTTTAGCAGGAATATAGATCATTATTATAATATGCTGTTTGTCACTACAATATAATAGTCTCATGAAAAAAAAAACTTAAAACCTCATATTTTTCGATGCTCAGAGCGATGGCAGTGTTGAGGCAGCACCAGCGTGGCTGAGTGAGCCACGCTGGTCTGACAGATGAACAGCAAGCGCCGCTCATCGCCAGCACAACACGAAAACTTCGCGACGTGTAAGGGTATCATATTCACCTCTCGGCCAGGGATCTGTAGCAGGTGTGGAGCGCCGCCCCCGGCGGGACCCCCATTGTGGCGCGATGTGCCTGAAGTCCATGAGGCGCAGGCCACACTCAGCCCGGCGCCACGCACACGTCCACCGTTCAATGGCACACGGCGGTGAGTGATGCACATCAAAACTCACTCTGACTGAGGCCTATTTTTGACATATCAACATAGCCCCTAATTCTTTCTCAGTAAGACAGTCTTCTAGATTACTTGCATCACCATCACCATCAAAAGCTCTCGTGGCGGGTTAGCAGCACGTCTAAACCCTACTTTTACTGCTGTTAATAGTGTAATACTTGCCACCATGCCATGTCACTGCATAATGTCCCAATTCATGTACTTTTTTTTTTATTGCAAATGCACTCATCATTCGCTCGCTCCGTGAAGCTTGGTGGCCAGATGAAAAGTATGCGGAACTGATAAGTAAATATTCAGTAATAAGATTAATCTGACATGCTACAGAAATACGACCTAATCTCTCTCTCTCTCTCTCTCTCTCTCTCTCTCTCTCTCTCTCTCTCTCTCTCTCTCTCTCTCTCTCTCATACTAGTATAGCTATGAGTAACCCACGGGCTGCACCAGATAATAAGTTCAGTTACTGCTGGGTGTTGGCCGCCTTGATTCTACATCTCCGGCAAGCACCTCACCACGCCTCCCTCTGCTAGTGTGAGGACTGAGCGGGCACTGCACAATGCCGCGCCGTGTGGAAAGCGACTCTCGGAAGCGCCTCAGCAGCGATGGTTGTTGTGTCTTAATAAGAATCCTACAGCAATCAACCACATAACATCATATTTGTTCGCTGAAATGTATTTTATTTTTTTATTTTTTTATTTATTTATTATTGTTATCATTATTGTTTTTTTTTCTTTTGCAGGTTTTAGTCTCAAATTTCAAAGTGCCATTTTTTTTTTACGGGCTATCCATTATCACGTGTTGGAGAATGTTCGGTTCCTTAAATTCGACCTTATTGCTGTGAAAAAAAAAAAAGACGCGCGACAAACAAACCAAACGAAACAATACCTACAATGCTTAAATGACAATACACGAAAAACACTTCAATTTATACGTTCATTACGCCTTCTGACGAAATAATAAACACCACAACTTTCTTTACTGCTTCTCTCCTTCCCAGTCCCTTCCCGTCTTCAGCCTCCCTCGCCTCCCTCGCCTCGCTTCACCTCCTCCACCACTCCCTCACTTGCCAGGGCCCAGCGATCCCCAGTGGACCAACCCTAAATCCGCCTTTTGTCAACACAGATCAGCTACAAGATATACGAGGAGAGAGAGAGAGAGAGAGAGAGAGAGAGAGAGAGAGAGAGAGAGAGAGAGAGAGAGAGAGAGAGAGAGAGAGAGAGAGAGAGAGAGAACAGGTGAGGAGGAGCGGAGAGAAGGGAGGGGCGAGGAGGAGGAAAGGGAAGGGAAGGGAGACTTGTTGTGACGGGAGATGTCTGGGAATGAGAGATTGTAGGGACGCCTTGGACACATCTGGGGGTGTGGGGGGCATGCCTCTTGTTAAGGGGGAGAGAGAGAGAGAGAGAGAGAGAGAGAGAGAGAGAGAGAGAGAGAGAGAGAGAGAGAGAGAGAGAGAGAGAGAGAGAGAGAGAGAGAGAGAGAGAGAGAGAGAGAGTAGGTATATCTTCACTAATTCCTGACTGCAGATAACACCAAAAGGAAATAATTATAATGTAGCAAAGTAGCCATCGTGTCAATATACCTCACTGAATAAATGAAAGATTAAGACGCGTGCTCTCAAAAATGTAATTAAATAAATAAAAAAAAAAAAAAAAAAAAATCAATTATAGTGCGTAGGTCCTCAAGAGTCGGTTTCGTAACTCAAATACTTGACGAGCGCACGCGCGCACACACACACACACACACACACACACACACACACACACACACACACACACACACACACACACACACACACACACACACATTTCTGGAAAGGTTATGTGTATTTTTCTTTCTCATTTGTTAAGTTTACGTAGTATTCACAAACGACTGAGAGAAAAGCAAGCAAAGATTATGTAAGTCTCTCTCTCTCTCTCTCTCTCTCTCTCTCTCTCTCTCTCTCTCTCTCTCTCTCTCTCTCTATCATATGTAACTAGCAGCCTGTGGACAGAGACATTAATAAAGGCTAGGCAAATATTTATATGTGAGAAAGAGAGAATCGATTCGTTGATATAGAAGTAGAGAGACAAAGACCAAAAGAAAGGAAGACATACAGACAGACAGACAGACAAAGAGGCCGCGACAGAGGAAGGAAGGAAAAAATATCGAACTAAAAAGGAATCAAAGAGGAAAGTTGAAAATACAGCGAAAGATTCCAAGAAAAACATCCACCTTCTCTTGCGGAGGGGGACCTGAGAGAGAGAGAGAGAGAGAGAGAGAGAGAGAGAGAGAGAGAGAGAGAGAGAACACTAGCTCAGTAGGTAACCTTCTCGCTCTCACACCTCCACGAGAAGTACAATCTTAACACCACACAACCACTTCTTCCTTCTCGCCTCTTCCAATCTCCGTATCTCCTCCTTTCTCACTCCCTCGGCCCTCTCCCTCACCCCCTCTCCCTCCTCGGTAGCTCTCTCCTGCCCCTAATTATCAATGAGGCAGCAAAAATCAAGTTTATATCAAGTATGTATCGATTCCTGAGCTTAAGGTCCAGCATTAGCGTTTAATTCTATGTTATCAGCGCATGACGGATGTGGTTCAGTGAGTCGTCCGCCGGGTGTTGGTGGGGGGTGGTGGGGGGTGTTCGGGGGCTCAGGGGCTCGGGGGTTCGGGCGTTCGAGGCTCCGGTTCAGGACTCACACCTCGGCTTGGCTTCGCTTGGAATGATACGACAATGCCCGTTCCTGGAAATATATATTTTTTTTCTTGTCTCTTTTTTTCTCTTTTTCGTTCTCTTTCTCTTGTTCTCTGTCTCTTACTTTTTTTTTTCTTTTTGGTACGGATTGTGTTTTGGTGTGTGTGTGTGTGTGTGTGTGTGTGTGTGTGTGTGTGTGTGTGTGTGTGTGTGTGTGTGTGTGTGTGTGTGTGTGTGTGTGTGTGTGTGCTTCTGATCTAGTGGTCCGTGTTGATTTCATGGTTATAGTTACGATATTATTATTTTTTTTGTTACATCATTACTTGGAATACTGTTATTATTATTAGTTACAACTACACCAGCAAAAGATCAATTAAATACTACTGACTGCTGCTGCTACTGTTGTTCTTGATGCTACTGTTATTACTACTACTACTACTACTACTACTACTACTACTACTACTACTACTACTACCACTACTACTACCACTACTACCACTACTATTACTAAAGGTGGCACTGTTTCCTTGCATCTAATGGCCTGAAATGCTTTCTCTCTCTCTCTCTCTCTCTCTCTCTCTCTCTCTCTCTCTCTCTCTCTCTCTCTCTCTCTCTCTCTCTCCTCTCTCTCTCTCTCTCTCTCTCTCTCTCTCTCTCAATAGGCAAGATGGTATTATTAATGCATGGTGAGGATATTGCTGATGTTGGTGGTTGTGATAATAGTGGTAGTGAAGTAGTGGTTATTACAATGGTGGCAGAGAGGGAAGTAGTAGTAGTAGTAGTAGTAGTAGTGATGGTGGTGGTGGTGGTGGTGGTGGTGGTGGTGGTGGTAGTTGTAGTAGTAATTGTAGTGAAGAGGCTGTGAATGGTGACAATGGTGCTAGTGTCGCTTGTGAGGAGTGAAGCGAGTGATGGTATTGTCGGCAGCAGTTGTAATGGTAATGGTAGTGGCGGCGGCAGTGGTGGTGGTGGTGGTCGTGCCAGTGATGGTGGTGGTGGCGGTGGCGGTGATGGATCAAAGCGTCCCAGCAGTGTTGATATTTGTAAACAAAGAAAATGGTGAAAGGCTAGGCTGCATCACGGAGACTACTTATAATAGAAGTGTGTGTGTGTGTGTGTGTGTGTGTGTGTGTGTGTGTGTGTGTGTGTGTGTGTGTGTGTATGTGTGTGTGTTGGTAGCGAGAGGCAGCAGCAGCAGCAGCAGCGGCACACTTCAGAAGCTAGCACACACACATAAATTTCAGCCTTCCACCCCCTCTACTCCCTCCCTTCCTCCCATCCCTCTCCCTCCTCCTCCTCTCCCTCTCTCCCTACATCCCATCCTCCACCTTCCAATGCACATATATTCCCCGATAATTTCGCCACTTGACAGAATCTATACGTCAGGAGAGAGGAGAGGAGGATAGAGAAATAGGGAAGCGAAGGAAAGGGAAGAGAGAAAAGAAGAGAAGAGAAGAGAAGAGAAGAGAAGAGAAGAGAAAAGAAGAGAAGGGAAGGGAAGGGAAGGGAAGGGAAGGGGTAGAGAGTAATGAGATTAAAGGGATAAAAACGTCAAAAGAGAGTAAGATGAAGCGAAATAATGAGAAAATAAAGAGGAACGGGACAGGACTGGAAGGAAATGGAATGGAAACGAAAGAAGGAATGGAAAAGAAATGGAAGAAAAACCATATAAGATAACATAACTGAAGTGACAAATAAAAGAAAAGTAGATGAAAGAATGAAAATTTTATAAGTACTTAGAGATAAAAAAAAAAAAAAGGCAAAGGAAAAAAATAATAAAGATGAAGAATCACAGAATGACTAGAAGAGATAAAGAGATACTGCAGATAGAATACAACACAAGAATAACATAAAGGAATGAGAGAGAGAGAGAGAGAGAGAGAGAGAGAGAGAGAGGAGAGAGAGAGAGAGGAGAGAGAGAGAGAGAGAGAGAGAGAGAGAGAGAGAGAGAGAGAGAGAGAGAGAGAGTTATAAGGGAAAAGAAACTGAAGTAAAATATATAAAGAGCCAAAGGAGGGAGAGAGAGAGAGAGGGAGAGGGAGGAGGCGGGTAACATAGCACAGCCCGATTTGTGTTTTGACAAGAAGCACCGCGCGGGCGTGTTTAAGTGACAATAATTTGGGAGCCAATAGATGTACGGGAAGTGTTTGCAGTTTCCTTAAGGGTGCCTCGCTTCCTTCACGGGCGTGTTGTTTGTCCTGATGGAGGGCGTCGGCAGCTGTGGGCGGGGAGAGGCATGGGCGTGACGGGGGAGGCAGAGGTGGAGGTGGTGGAGATGGTGGAGGTGAAGGGGTGCCGCTGTGCTATTGAAGGGAAGTGAGCGAGAAGTGGCGCTAAGGGAACGGGGCTAATGATGCAGTGGGCCGTGGAGGAGGCGGCGACGGCGTGTAAGCAAACAGGTTAAGTGGTGGAAAAATATATACAATATACTGTGTGGTTGTTAGCTAGTTGTGTGAACGAGTGAATGAGCGAGACTTGTGTGAGGCATGAATACGTGTATGAGTGAACGAGCTAGGCTTCAGTCATAAGTGTTAAGTTGAAGTGCGCGGCCTGGCGCCGGGAGATCACCTACCTCCAGCCTTCTGTTCACACCTTCTGTGAATAAACACCTGCACTGTTACCTGCGTTTCCTGTGCCCCTGCTGGTCAAGAGTCGAACATGGCGCAGTGAGTAGGATCAGGACAAGGCTGCAGTGGGTACGGCGCAGAATGGAGAAGCAGTTGGAGGCGCTGGCTGCCCTGCTAGCGCGACAGTCGGAGCAGAGTCAGGCTCGCGAGGAGCGTTTAACCCAGCTTGCTGGAGAGAGTGGGGACACAAGCTCCCAGTCGCACCACGGCGAGCAATGAAGGCGAAACCACAGCCCGCAGCACGTCTACCCAGGGCGCGAGGTTCCCGACGTCCGCCACCATCATTCCTCACTTAACGGCGTCAGCATCTTTACGTGAGTTCGACACGTGGCGCCATAAGTTTGAAGGATACGTAACCCTCGCCAGGATAGACTGTCTCTCCCTGGCTGAGCAGAGGGCGGCACTCGCTGCTGTCCTAGACGACGAGTGGACCCGTACACTTCGCTACGGGATAAGCTTACCGAGAGACGCGGAGTTAAGAACCATCCTCGATGCAATGTGTGAGTACCTGCGAAGCCAGCGCAACATCATCATGGATAGAAGAGACTTCTACTCCCGCGTGCAAGAAACGCAAGAAGGTTTTGACGACTTTTTATGTGCTGTAAAGGAAATCGCCAATTTCTGTGACTTTTGCGACCAGTGCATAAACCATCAGCTGCGTGACAGAATTGTCGTTGGGACACGAGACGAAGTGGCTCTGAAACGCATGCTGGAAAACAAGAAACTCACCCTTGAAAACGCCATAGATATTTGCAGAGCATCGGAGAGCGCTAACCAGTGTAGTGCAGTACTAAGGGGCGGCTCTCACTCTTCGAGCCATGGTGTGAACGCTGTCTCGAACTACAGGAAGGGCAGTTTCGGGGGCTCAAGCCCCACGGGCTGTTATCGTTGTGGCAAAGATTGTCGCAGTGACAAAAGGGGATGCCAGGCAATAGATAAAGTGTGTCGTAACTGCGGGAAAAGAGGGCATTTTGCGAGTGTATGTCAGCAGACAGTGAGGAAACGACGAGGAGCTTCGAGGAGTTCCTCAACTGTCTCTCCTCATCGCGGTGCAGGCCCCGAGGCGGGGAGCCAGTGCCAGTGTATACCAGCTCTTATCAGGCGTATACACAAAGACGGTGACGGCACGACCTGCGCCCCAGGTGCTCATTACCGCCACACATCCCGCTGGAAGAGACAAGATTACGTGGACTCCTGACTCTGGGGCCGAAACGACCGTTATTGGCCTCGACACGGCAACACTCCTTGGAATCCCGCCCCCCAGCTTGGCGCCCGCTGATGGTGATGGACTTTATGCTGCCGGTAATCACCCCCTCACCTGTGTAGGAACTTTCTCGTCGCACTTGCAACTGGGCGACAGGGAAGCTGAGACTGTTGTGAGCGTGGTGAAGGAGGTGAAGGGGGCGCTGCTTAGCTGGTACGATTCCATCGCTCTCGGAATCCTCCCCGAAGATTTTCCGGCTCAATATCCGACCGCTACGCAGGGAAGAACAGCACACCGGCAACAGCTCCATCAAGTACCCGACCGCCTCGCAGCCACCTCTATCTACGCCCACAGAAGTGATCAGCTGGCCTCATTCCTACGACCCAACGCCACAGCAGCGTGCGGGGCACGCTGCTGCTGTGATCAAGGCCTTTCCCAGCGTCTTCGAAGCAAAGGAAGGTTTACGTGCAATGGCTGGTGGATCCATGGCCATCGAGTTGACAGACGACGCTCGACCCTTCGCCGTAACAGCATCTCGTACAATCCCTTACAATTGGCGTGAAGAAATTAAGAGCCAGTTGGAAGAGCTGCTTAACAAGGGAATCATCGAGAGTGTGGACTACCCTACGGCATGGTGCCACCCCATCGTGCCTGTCCCAAAAAAGACATCTGGTGTAAGGCTGTGTGTTGACCTGACACGACTCAACCGTTACGTGAAGAGGCCCGTGTATCCAGTGCGCTCACCTCATGACGCCATCGCCTCGATCGGGACCGGAGCAGTTTGGTTCACCACTCTTGATGCCAAGATGGGGTATTTTCAAGTCCCCATTAGAGAAGAAGACCAGGATTTAACCTGCTTCATAACACCTTGGGGTCGGTACAAGTTTCGGCGAGCGGTTATGGGTCTCGTCTCGTCTGGAGACGAGTATAACCGTCGAGGAGACCAAGCTCTCGGCGACATACCTAACACCATCAAGATCGTGGACGACATCCTGGCCTATGACTCCACCTACAGTGCGCACTTAGCCCATGTCATTCAGATTGTGCGGCGGTGTGACCAGCACGGCATCACTCTCAACCCACAGAAGTTTACATTCGCGGAAAGAGTGGTAGATTACTGTGGTTACTCTGTTTCTGGACAAGGCTACACGACAGACTCAAAGAAAGTTAAGGCAATCTCTGACTTCCCACGACCACAGCACATCACCGACTTACGATCATTCATGGGTCTTACAAACCAGCTTGGAAGCTTTTCTCCTGCTGTGGCTGCAGCTGCACAACCCCTCAGAGATCTCTTACGCCCGAAGAACAGTTGGTGCTGGTCTCCTAACCATGAAGAGGCGTTTGAGAAGGTGAAACAGTGTCTCGTCAGCCCACCTGTCTTGGCATACTTCGACCCATCATTACCAACGATGCTACAGACTGACGCCTCAAGGATGCACGGATTTGGGTTCGTTCTCCTGCAGAAGCACAGTGACCAGTGGAAGATGGTGCAATGCGGGTCAAGATTTGTTACAGACACAGAGAGCCGCTATGCAGTAATAGAGTTGGAAATGGCTGCAATCGTCTGGGCAGTCAGGAAATGTGGCACCTACCTGAAAGGACTCCCTCACTTCGATCTAGTGCTCGACCACCGCCCGCTGATACCTCTCCTCAATAGCAAGTTGTTGGGAGAAATAGAGAACCTGCGGCTGCAGCGCATGAGGGAGAAGCTTGCTCAGTATTCTTTCACAGCAAGCTGGCAAAAGGGATCGACACACTGTGTGCCCGACGCCCTCTCACGTGCTCCAGTACAGGACCCAGTGGAGGAAGAGGATGCTGCTACTTCTGGTGACCTCGACCCTCTCCACTCAGCGGTCATCTCAGCGTTATCTGCCACCAATGAGGACGGCGTCCGCTTAGCACCACTCCAGGATCAGACTGTGGAAATGGTACGTGCCGCAGCAGCATAGAGACGGGGAGTACTGCTTGCTCAAGAACGTCATCATCGAGGGCTTCCCTGATCATTGCCACGACCTCGATCACCGCTTGCGTACGTACTGGCCGGTGCGCAGTCTGCTGGCCGTAGACGACGACCTGGTGGTTTACGGGGCCGAGGCTTCTTATTCCTCACAGCCTCCGCCGAGAAACACTAGAGCGACTCCATGACAGTCATCAGGGGATGGAGCGCACCAAGCGACGGGCCCGACAAACGGTGTACTGGCCTGGTAATGGACAGAGACGTTGAGAACGTCGTTTCTGGATGCTCACTATGCCGTCCACTCCTACCAAGCCAAGCCAACGAACCTCTCTGGCAGGACACGGACACACCCAGCAGGGTGTTTGAGTCAGTTTCTGCAGACTACTTCCACGCAGCAGGCCGTACATACCTCGTGTATGTAGATCGCTTGTCTGGGTGGCCTCACGTGTCTGCATGCTCACGTCCAGCATCGGCTGATCAGCTCGTTCGTGTCCTTCGGGGTGTGTTCGCCGACACGGGCGTGCCTGTTCTCCTGAGGACTGACGGTGGACCGCAGTTCACTTCTTCATCGGTACGGCGCTTCCTGGCTCGATGGGGGGTGGAGCATCGTGTATCTTCACCTCATTATCCACGCTCCAATGGTCACGCCGAGGCAGCGGTCAAGTCCGTGAAGAAGCTGATCCTCACGACCACACAGCAGGGACACCTGGACGAGGATGCGTTCGCTCGCGGGTTGCTGGAACTGCGCAACACTCCGAGGGCGGAAGGGCGATCACCAGCACAAGTCCTCTTCGGTCATCCTATGAGGTCCCTGTGTCCCGGCTCATCATCGCTCATACGCTCAGCAGTGGCAGCGCGCTGCTGATGAGTGCGACGCCAAGGCAGAGCGACTGAGGAAGAAAGCGAAACTTCGCCACGACGCGTCCGCCCGTACTCTTCCTCTCCTGCACCTCGGTGGCCACGTCGACGTTCAAGATCACACGACAGGCCTCTGGGATCGCCTGGGGTGTCATCGTGGCTGTTGGGCGAAGGAGAGACTACCTCATCAAGATGGGCAGCGGTCGCGTGATGTGGCGTAATAGAAGACACCTACGCCCACACAGACCTCTTGCTCCCCTTCCTGTCGAGCAGCACACCGCTCATGGCGGTGCAGCGCTTCAGCATCAGGGTCACGAGGAACACCACCATCCCGGCAGCCCGGAGCATCAGGGTAACGGGGTACACCGTGGCCGAGAGCAACCAGAGCGTCGAAGCAGCCGACAAGCGTAGGGAGCCGAGACGACTGCAGGTGCGGTGGCACCGTAGCACCTACGATTAGTCGTACGTGTTTCATTGTACGCTGTGTTTGTTTTGTGTATATGTACCGTGTTTTCTGTACTTCAATCATTGTAACTTTGTTTCATGTGTTACGGTAGCCATAACAAAGATAAGGAATCTTCCTTATGTCTCGGGGGAGGTGTGTGGTTGTTAGCTAGTTGTGTGAACGAGTGAATGAGCGAGACTTGTGTGAGGCATGAATACGTGTATGAGTGAACGAGCTAGGCTTCAGTCATAAGTGTTAAGTTGAAGTGCGCGGCCTGGCGCCGGGAGATCACCTACCTCCAGCCTTCTGTTCACACCTTCTGTGAATAAACACCTGCACTGTTACCTGCGTTTCCTGTGCCCCTGCTGGTCAAGAGTCGAACATATACTGCTACTTATACCACTACTTCCGTGGGACGCATCTGCCTCTAATGTCTGCGTGGCTGGCAGGGTGGTGGTGGTGGTGGTGGTGGTGGTGGTGGTGGCAATAATCGAATGAAATCTTCTTACGATACTAAATAATGCGAGATTACTTCCGTTTTCTCTCTCTCTCTCTCTCTCTCTCTCTCTCTCTCCTCTCTCTCTCTCTCTCTCTCTCCTCTCTCTCCTCTCTCTCTCTCTCTCTAATATCGACACAGACACAAATTATCCTCGACAGTTCCATAACATAACATCTCTTTTATTACTTCCACGAGAGCACGTGTGGGTGTCAGTGATCTGGGAGAGGATCGGCAGAAAAGTAGAAACCTCACCAGTTTTACTTGTCGACTAATAAAGAAACAACACTGGGGCAAGGGAACAAATGAACCGCATTTACACTTGTTCTACGAATTGGAAAATAAAATAAAAACGAGAACAGCCAGTCACTTAAATGCTACTGGAAAATAAAGAGAGAACATAGATAAAAAGAATGTAACACAAAGTGCAACAGTTTGATAAAATCATACTTATCTTTGTGTGTTCAGTAAAGCATTTCACTACAGACACAGTCACTTTTATGCTAGTAAAGAAATGAAGAGAGAATTGATAAATATACAACATTAAGTACCATAATTCAATATAAGCATTGTTATCATCGGATTCCGTAAAGTATCTCCTCGTGGCTTCTCTTTCCATAGCTACAGGAGTTCAGCACGGTCAGCGGCACTCACAGCCTATCATTCACTGTCTGGAGCCACTCAGGAGCGTCTCACTAGCGCCTGTGTAGCGGCGGCGGCATGGTGAAGCGCTGCCTTACTGACCGCAGATCCGAAAATCACAAACTGATCTCTCTCTCTCTCTCTCTCTCTCTCTCTCTCTCTCTCTCTCTCTCTCTCTCTCTCTCTCTCTCTCTCTCTCTCATGGTATAATAAAAAAGTTCCTACTGTTTATCCCCTTCACGTGCTTCTCTCGTTGTGTAAATAAAGGTAAACAGAGAACAGGTAGCGCTGGTGATCAACACTGTGGTACGGGCGTGTGCTGCCTCTATCAACAAACACACACACACACACACACACACACACACACACACACACACACACACACACACACACACACACACACACACAATAAAATAAAATATAATACAATAAATAAATAAATATATAAAATTGAGTAAAATTGAATTAAATAAATCACTTCCGTTCTTTATTCAATTAAGTAGTTAAGTAATAAAGCGGACATAAAAAGAAAGAACCGTCTACACCTCACTGTTCTCCCCTCACCACCACCACCACCAGCGCCGCAGAGTGGGGCGCGTGAAGGCGAGGCGTGCCGCTGGGGATCTCCTGCCTCTTCTCTTCATTTATCCACATAAAGTGCCTACTTACTCCCATTCAGAGCGAAACTTATGATATTTCCAGTCACTGTAACTCATACAGATGATCGTAACACTCCCGTCGTCTTGCTGTTCAGTTTGTGGGGAGCAGGAAAAAAAAAAAAAAAATGTCCCGGTGCTGATCTTCTCTCCACCTCACGAAGCAGATCATCCTCCTAGTCATTAAGATATATATTCCTAAACGCTTAAATCCCTCATAAGAACAAATTTTTTAAAGGCTATACAGATGATTAGTCGGGCTATCAAGGGGTGCTTTCCTACTGACGGTGAAGAATCCTTGTTTAAAACATTCACTAGACTCATGAAAACACCCATGAAAACTGAGATCATTTTCCACTAGCGCCAGTTAAAAGTAGTCGAGATAAGACGTCGTAAGATGAAAGAATACGACGTGACTCTTCTCGTATAATTTACTATCATTTCTAAGGCACGTCAATCTTTAGGACGATTACAACTTATAATTTTAGAAGGATGAAGACAAATAATGACTATATGATAAGCCGGAGAGAGAGAGAGAGAGAGAGAGAGAGAGAGAGAGAGAGAGAGAGAGAGAGAGAGAGAGAGAGAGAGAGAGAGAGAGAGTCGTCATGGTACCTGTTGACTGTGAACGTGACAACAAAGCGCAGGACAGGAACAGCCAGCACCCCGAGTACCAGGTAAGGCTGAATCACTATAGCGACAACGCCCGCCGGTGGTGAGGAAGAGTGGCGAGGCGGGAGGTGCTGGCTGTCGGGCAGTGGCGGTGACAGGAACCCCGCGATCCTTTACTGAAGCTACTCGAAGACAGAATCTGAGGTGATACCTATGCATTTAGTAAGACGACGGTTTGGTTTACTGATGAGGGAAAGAAACAGTCTTTGGAGGTTTCTTCTTTGTATACGCACTTTTATGTCGAGAGTTTGTGTCGTGTCACTTATTCCTTTCAGATCATAAGCT
>NC_087153.1:35033021-35063021 GCF_035594125.1 Scylla paramamosain | reverse complement strand
CTGCATTCCACCTCATTTAATTGGCCCAAAAAAGAAAAAAGAAAAAAATTTACCACACTGCCCACAGCAATCAGGTGAATCTACTCCTCCTCCTCCTCCTCACCTGTCCACGTGTCACCTGCGTTGCCCTCCAAAGAATCTCAGCCTATCACAGACCTGCTCCACCCACATCCCACTCTGCTCCTCACCTCACCTCAATCAGCCTCGACCCGCCCCACTCCACCTCGCCCCGCCCAACCCCGCCCCGGCCCATCCGCCCCGCCCTGGCCCGCGCCCCTCGTCCCCCGGGGGCCAGTTAGTTACCCTGATCGAGCACGGCTGTTAGAGGTTAGTTCCAGCAGTTAGTCACGCGCACCTACTACACTCCGCCGTCCACCACCCCACTTATGCCCACCTCACCGCCGCCACCTTCTGTCTCCGCTCCCCCGGCCCTCCCCTGCCCGCCCTGGCGTGGCCCCGGGTTAAGCCAGGTGCTAAGTGGCTAATTAGACACGGAGTGGACCTACCGAAAGCCTGCCGGGACGTACCGCATGGCTGGCATGTCGCTCTCCACTGACGAGATGAACAGAGAGAGAGAGAGAGAGAGAGAGAGAGAGAGAGAGAGAGAGAGAGAGAGAGAGAGAGAGAGAGAGAGAGAGAGATTCTGCCTGAATTCAGCCTCGCGGTTCGAATCAGTCTGACTGAAGCTTCATTCCTGTTCACACAACACTGGCGGCCCGATGCAGAGTTAACGCGACGAATAATAAATAAACCAGAGGATAAAAATTTAATACGAGATCAAACGTGGAGGAAAGACATGGGAGAGGATCAAGGAAGCGATGACGCGGCGAGAGAGATCAGAGGGAAGGGAAAGAAATACACAGAAAGGAAGAGAAAGAAAAAAGTGAGAAAAATCATTCAAAAGTTTAAAGGAAAAGGAAATTTGTAAGAAAGCAGGAATACAGAAGAATGATAAATAATATCAGCGTGAAAAAGAGACCAAAGAGGAAAAGAAATGCACAAAAGGAAAGAAAAAAAAAAGAAAAAAGCGTTAGATGAAAAATAATTTCCAAGAAAGGTATGCGCATAAATAAGTAAAGAAACGTTTAATAAAAAAAAATAGAAGAGGTAAGAGAGAAGGGACAGAAATACACAGAAGGCAAGAGAGAGAGAGAGAGAGAGAGAGAGAGAGAGAGAGAGAGAGAGAGAGAGAGAGAGAGAGAGAGAGAGAGAGAGAGAGAGAGAGAGAAAAGTAAAAGAATTAAAAGCGTCAGATGAAAGGAAATTTGCAGTAAGGCATGAGTATAAAAAGAGTAATGAATAAGATTAATGTAAAAAGACGCTTCATATTCACATTATAATAGAAAATTAATAAAAGCAGGTATTATTAGCGAGTGATAGATAAAGAAAAAAGCAGCAGCACCACTGATTAATGGAGGAAGCAGGTATAAAAAATTCTGTAAGTAAAGATTCTCTATCACAAATTTTCTCCTTCTCCTTCTCCTTCTTGCTATTCTTCTTGTCATCAATTTTAACAGGTAGTATGTTATTATTATTATTATTATTATTATTGTGATAATACATGACGGTAGACCCCTGTTGCTATTATTATCGTCATTATCATGATCATCGATCTTATAATCACTCTTAAAATAATTTATAGGCGAATGATTATCTTTTTATCACTATTATTTCAAACAGCAGCAGCAGCAGCAGCAGCAGCAGCAGCAGCAGCAGTAGTAGTAGTAGTAGTAGTAGTAGTAGTAGTAGTAGTAGTAGTAGTAGTAGTAGTAGTAGTAACAACAGCAGCAGCAGCAGCAGCAGCAGCAGCAGCAGCAGCAGCAGCAGCAGCAGCAGCAGCAGCAGTAGTAGTAGTAGTAGTAGTAGTAGTAGTAGTAGTAGTAGTAGTAGTAGTAGTAGTAGTAGTAGTAGCAATAGTAGTAACATGACAACTGTAATCACTTCTAATATTATACCATCATCTAAGTTTATCCGATTTATAATTTCGTTCCTCTTTCAAATAAATAAATAAATAAATAAATAGGTAAAGAAGACCACCAATGTGACTACAGGACACCCTCAATAGTTGTTTACGATCTTTCAAGACCGTAGCGTTGGCTCCGCGATGAGGGAACCACACCGCTGTGTCACGGGGCCCTCCACTGCCTGCCGCCGCCCTCCGCTCAGCACGCGAGGACAGCACGGGGCAGGCAGGAGAGCAGCAGCTTGAGAGAGAAGCCAATATTCAGAAACCCTATGCTCTCTCATCACGACTATTTTTCAAAAGCCAAAGAGATGATTTTAGCCGGGTTCTCCAGTAGAAATAATGTAGAAATTTTCTTAATCTTTAACTGGAATCATGCGAACATCCTTAAAAACACGTCCAACTCCAACAAGAGCGTTTTGAAAATAGTGTAAGTGCAGTGCAAAAGTGTTTTGGTACATGTGCCAGAGAGAGAGAGAGAGAGAGAGAGAGAGAGAGAGAGAGAGAGAGAGAGAGAGAGAGAGAGAGAGAGAGAGAGAGAGAGAGAGAGAGAGAGAGAGAGAGAGAGAGAGAGAGAGAGAGAGAGAGAGAGAGAGAGAGAGAGAGAGAGAGAGAGAGAGAGAGAGGTTATTTACACTGCTGTCTATGTGCATATGTCGTTGAAAATATCCTAAAAAAAAAGTGCAATGTCTGTGTCCTATGATGAATGTTCCTGCGCTGACAGTTATGGTGGACACGCCGAAGTGATTAGAGGAGTGCATGAACGAGGCACATGTCTGTGATTATTACGTTCCAATATCTGTATTATGAAGAATAGATAATGATGCAGCTGCTGACGACGATGATGCATTAGTTGAAATATTAATGATGATGGTAATGATAATGAAAATGATAGTGGTAACTGTAGTAGTGGCTGTTGAAGGCGTAGTAGTAGTAGTAGTAGTAGTAGTAGTAGTAGTAGTAGTAGTAGTAGTAGTAGTAGTAGTAGTGGTAGTAGTAGTAGTAGTAGTAGTAGTAACAATAATAATGATAATAATAAAATGAAAAACAATAACAACTAAAAGCAACAATCACAATAAAAGTAATAACAATGATCACAATAAAACAACAAAACCACACCAGTCAAGAGGAAAGTAACAACTAACATTACAATATCACAACCAGGAAGTTTATCTGTCTTAAGAAAAAAAAAAAAGGCTTACTTTCAATAAACTACCTATAAGATTTGTCTTAGGAATAACTTTTCTATCTTAGCTTTTATGCATTCGACAAAATATAATCTGTTTACCTTTAGTATTTTACAGCAGTTCTATTTCCTTTCCTTTATTTATCTTTGCCTGAAGTTTTGGCTTTAATTGAAAAGGCTAGTCACATTTACTTATCATTAATCTTCACTGTTGTTTGTAATTTCCTTTTTTATTAGTAGCAGTAAATAAATGTTCAAAGTTTTCAAATCTTCAAATGTTGTTCATTTCCGACTGATGTCATACCGCTTTCCTATTTCCTTCCTCCAGACTCAAGCCACCACAGACAACACCCCGCGGCTGTGAGGGACTCGAGGCACCACAGCCACCACAGACATCATCCCGCGGCAGTGAGGGACTCGAGGCACCACAACAAGAGACAAGAGGTGGGGTTCTCTCAACACGTGAGTGGGAGTGACGGCATCCGCGTGTGGGACGAGTCATTCACTATGTATTTCCCTTCCACCCGTCGCGTTACAACTTGACCATGTCCCCGCCATTTTGTTGCATTACTCTCTCTCTCTCTCTCTCTCTCTCTCTCTCTCTCTCTCTCTCTCTCTCTCTCTCTCTCTCGTATTTTCAATGGTTACAAAAGTTATTAATCGGATTTTCGCAGGTTCTCTTCTGCATTAATGGAGCATAATCCTTATTAAATGATCATTGGAATTAAGAAAGAAATTTAGAATCTCCAATAACTTCCACAGCAGGCAGTTAGAAATAGTCGAGATAAGACGCAGACAAGATGCAGAAAACAGTTCTATTACTATCACCACCGCTACATTAAGGGCATCCCTCCATTCCTTCTTCAACACAGTCTCCGAGCAAGTCACCCACGCATAGATACTTTTTTTTTTCTTTTTATGTAAGCGGGGACTCTGGATTAAGGTAACAAAAAGGCTACAAATAAAACTCCAACTGAAGGTGCTAGTCCCCAAAGTGTAGTCAAAATGGCTACACAAAATTTGGAAATAGCATCTGGATTAAAACCCGCCTCTTGAAACGGTTTAACAGGTGGCAGAATGAGTGTAGCAAGGCAATCAACTCAACACAGCAGGGTACCGTCACGCGACCTGAGCCACGACATGCAGTATTTGGAAGAAAGTTTTAGTTGATCAGGAGCACATGCCTTGGTAACATGAGATGAATCGGCACGGAGACCACGCACGCCCCAAAATAACAAAGTGAAATATGATTGGAGGTGATTACTGCAATGAGCACTGTGAGGGTGACAACCGCCGCGCCATCAGGAAGTGAGACGTGCGGCTTCAATACACACTTGAGGGCGAAGAGCTCAGAGGAAGACAAGTCATGATGAATGGACGGACACATGATGAATGGAGGGACAGAAGTGAGGACTGAAAGAAAGACAGGCAGGCTTGGCAACACCCTAATAGATTACGCTTCTCCGCCCCCTACCTATGACATACACTCCTTCAAGACGCACCAAGACATCGCGGGAGCTAAACTAGATATGCTTGTAATCTATAGGAAGTGTTCCCCTGATGATTAAACGGGCATTTTTCTCCTCCTCTTCATTCTATTTCTCTACTTTGTTGTTCCCTCACGTGAAAAACAAAGTTAAATAGGAAGATGGTATACACACGGGAAAGAATGCACAAAAACACACGGGATAAAAACTCCAGCACATACATCCTGGGTACAAGCATACATCACGTGGCCCATTTCACGTCTCTCGTTGCCTCACTCTGCTGGGAGGATATTAATCTGGTACCAAGACTAACAAATCACCCAACGCTTCCCACTGATCCGTGACTCTCCGCCGCCCGGTAACCCAACCCTTCCCTCCCCTCACCGAAGCAGCGCCAACACCCAGCACAACACAGCACCTAGAACAGCACAGCACCCAGCACAGCACCCAACGCAGGGTTACCTCCACCGCACTGCCTCGCCTCGCCTCCCTCTTGACTCGTAAAGCGGCAGCACTTTATCGTTCCTGAACCTGGCATTTCTCACTCTTACCGTGATGGCTGATTAAAAATAAGTTTACCTTCAGATAAGCTGCGTTCGCTCCCGTCTCTCTCTCTCTCTCTCTCTCTCTCCTCTCTCTCTCTCTCTCTCTCTCTCTCTCTCTCTCTCTCCTCTCTCTCTCTCTCTCTCCTTTAGCGTAAAAATGTCCACGGCTTGTCCTTTTAGATTAACTCAACGATTTCTGTCACTCTCATCCCGCCACCTCATGTGTGCTGCCTCACCGCTCTATCCCGCGATGGAGTGTGATTCTCTCTCTCTCTCTCTCTCTCTCTCTCTCTCTCTCTCTCTCTCTCTCTCTCTCTCTCTCTCTCTCTCTCTCTCTCTCTCTCTCTCAACATTTCACGTGAACTGTCCTCTCAAAGGCAGCGGGCTATGCGGGCCTGGTGGGGTGGCTGGAGGGAGGGAAGGAGGGAGGGAGACTCAGAGGCGCAGAGGGTAATGGGAAGTGAAGGTGTGACTCCCAGTAACTTTGAGGCGACGGAGGATTCGGGCTCTGCACTTGAGGGTGTTAAGGCGATTTCCCGGCGTGTCCGGCTGCCTGAGGTGTTGAAAAGTACTGGTGGTGGGAGAAGAGAGGCTGATGGATTGATTGTTCTAAGGCGCCGCAACAGAGAGGCAGAAGGGGACAGGTGGCAGCCTTACTAATATTCTTTACATTTTGGTTACAGTAACATGCTAAAACACACTGTAACATAAGAGTCATGGTGTGTAATGTCTTTCGCATGCTTAAGACGCACAGAATTGGTTATGGTGTTTTTTTTTTTTCTCTCGATAAATTTTCTACATTCCCACTCCACTCACAGAAAGGATCTCTTGCCAAAATACTCCTCCACTTTTCGAGATATTGGGTAAAGTTATGTTAGAGTATGTTAGATTAGGTTAAGTTAGGCTACAATAAATTTACTCTGACTGGAACTAAATACTGACTTTTTCCCCCCAAACAATTCCCCCTTCCACCTTTTTTGATCAATTAAGTAAAGTTAGGTTAGCTTAGACAGGGAGAAATTTATCGTGAATTGAATTACTTTGGGAGAAATTTTCAAGGTGTAATCTCTGTGTGAGGAATCTACTTGAGAGGATTCTACATATCAGGGGCACACGAAGTCACAGAATCATACGAAAAACAGAAGAGGAAGACAGTGTAGTGAAGTGATATTTAATGAAGAACTAGTGGACAGCAGACTTTGAAATGTGGAAGAAGAGGCAACAACAACGGGAGTATAACGCACTGAAAAAATAAATAAATAAATAAACAAAAAAAATAAGACAGGAAAAGAGGTGCCGATACAACGACTACACGCATTAGGGAACTTAAAAAAATAATAAATAAATAAATAAAAAAAAATAAAAATTCACGGATGAATATGATCAGTTGAAATAGATAGGTATGTTTCAGGGACTGCCATGTACGTGTAGGCTTGATGGTATCTTGCAGCTTCCCTTATTTTCTTATGTTCTTATGTTCTTATAACCATCAAATGAACTAAACTGAATGGGAGAATCATTGCCCTGGCCACCACAAACAAGTCCGCTACCACCGCCACCACCTCGTCCCGCTCCTGTTCATCCTGCTTCTGCTTCACTTGAGACTCTGAGTTACCCCGCAGTGCATTTCTAAGTGAGAAGGTAATTGTAAGGCGGCACCGATTAAAAAAGCACGGCGTCACCACAGCAATCCTGCGGTGGGTATCTGAGGCATGGGACGCGCTGGATTACCCCACGCCAGGCACTGCATTTTCAACACTTCCAATAGAAATAATATCTGCAAAAAAATGTAATCCAAATACCTTAAAAAAAAGCATCGAATAGAAATAAAATCTGTGAAAAAAATATTATCTTCTCTAAACCTGATAAAAAATGTAAAAAACGAGTAAATAAAATGTAATCCAAGACTCTTAAGGAAGCTTCGAATAGATATTGCATCTGCTAAAAATGTAATCTTGAAATAATAAAAAGCCTTCCAATATAAATCTGTAAAGAAATGTAATCTAAAAATCTTTAAAAAAGCAAACTGTGTCACATATTCAAGGAAGATTCCAGGAAAAGTTAGCATATTTTCATCCAAATAGTGTTTCCTTCTCTCTCTCTCTCTCTCTCTCTCTCTCTCTCTCTCTCTCTCTCTCTCTCTCTCTCTCTGCGCTCACGAGGAAATTACTAATACTGAATATAAAGTGATATAGTGAAAGCCGATCTGTGTGTGTGTGTGTGTGTGTGTGTGTGTGTGTGTGTGTGTGTGTGTGTGTGTGTGTGTGTGTGTGTGTGTGTGTGTGTGTGTGTGTGTGTGTGTGTGGAGATAAGTGCTGAATTTTGCGAAGCAGTTCATGCAACAATGGGAAAAAAAAGAGGAAATTATCAGGTAGATTCCAATTAGCTATGTATGTAGATCTGTGTGTTGTGTAATTCCACTCATACACAGATAATGACGTAGATAATACCATGCATACATACATTCATACATACATAATCACAAACATACAACATACATACACAATCACAAACATACAACATACATATGAACGGGCAGACTACCAATACAAATGGCAAATAGGAAAAAAAAAAAAAAAAAAAAGAGATGCCACAAACATATTTCCACAACACCAAGGTAGCACTTAGGGAGAGCAAACACACAAACGCCAGCAATAAAGATACAACACCTAGTAATCTGAGTGGATCTGGCTGTACCTGCGTAGCTTACCTTCCCTTATTGTTATAAATCACTCACCTTCACACAGATATACATGCTTATAAGGTTACAACACTTTAAAATTAATCTCTCTCCCTCTCAGCTTGTAGCGAGCACTTGGGGGCGCTAAAGACACTTGGTCAGTTAGTAAACGTGTGTATTTGACAGGTATGCGAGAAAACGATAAGAAATTTCAATAATAAACACAAGCAAACATTAACACGTTCAGAGCCAAAGGATCAATTTCATTCTCTCACTAGGGAAATTAAGTAGAAGTCAAGAAACACCTCTAATTACTCATCCACTGTTATTTATATATATATATATATATATATATATATATATATATATATATATATATATATATATATATATATATATATATATATATATATATATATAATATATATATATATATATATTTATTTATTTATTTATTTTATTTTATTTTTTTTTTAGGGTATTAATTAAGGGTTAAAAATCATCTCTTAGTCATTCATCCATTGTTATTTATATTCTCTCAAAAGGGGGATTAAATAGAGGTTAAGATTCACCTCTAATTACTCAACCACTGTTATGTATATTCTCTCACTTGGAAGATTAAATAAACGTTAAGAATCACCCATCCACTGTTATTTGTATTCTCAAATTAAGGGAATAAAGGAGAGGTTAGGAATCACCTCTCAGTTTCTCTTCCACTACAATTACACCCTTACTTACTCCATTCTGACTCACAACTGGAGAGGACTGCAAGAAATTCGGAAATTGTTAGAGTCTGGGAATAGAGTATACACTGGCCCCGCAACCTTGTCCGTAATCCAGTACGTGTTTTGAGCAGTAAATTATTGGATGAAAAGACCGGTTTTAATGTATGGGGTGTTCTTATTTATTTACTTTTATTTATTTATTTATTTATTTATTTTATTTTATTTATCTTTTTTTTGTGTGTGTGTATGGGGAAGGAATTTAATATTGGAAAATACTATAAAATTGTACAGTAAAATCTTCTTAGTTTGTGCCCCGTTTATATACGAGGTCACTGGTAAAATGGAGTAAATAGAAGTGATAAATTACAATCTCTCTCTCTCTCTCTCTCTCTCTCTCTCTCTCTCTCTCTCTCTCTCTCTCTCTTAATGACTCATGCATTGGGCAACTGTGAGTCACGTGATGTCATAAACTGTAATTATACCAAGGGGGGAGCTGAAGAGGAAATGGGAAAGGAAGGAAACGAGAGAGAGAGAGAGAGAGAGAGAGAGAGAGAGAGAGAGAGAGAGAGAGAGAGAGAGAGAGAGAGAGAGAGAGAGAGAGAGAGAGAGAGAGATGTTATAACATTACTACAAAGGAAAAGAGATAATACAATAAATGGAGAGAATGGATGAGAGAGAGATAAAAGAAAGGAGGAACAATGACAAAAATTGAAGAGAAGTATTAACAAGACTGGGCGAAGGGAAAAGATAAAATTAAAACATTCGTGAGATAAAAGAAAAGTGAGGATGAGGATAAACAAGAAAAAAAAAGTGTTAATGAGAAGGAAAAAAGATGAAAAATTATAATTAAGAGAAAACGAAAGTACTATGAATAAAAAAAAAAATGAGATAAGGAAGGAAGATGAAGAAAAGGGAGGGGAAGAAAACAATGAGGAATTAAGGAACTCGTGTGTCTGAAAGGAGATAAGAAAGAGGAAGAGAGAAAAAAGAAATTTATCGCAGTTCTAAGGAAACTGAAAAGAATAAAAGAAAGGAGAGGAAAAGAAAAGAGAAAAAGAGATTTAAATGCTAAAACCCGAACGAAAACCAAGAAAAAGAGAAAAGAAAAGGAAGTAATGCAATTACGAAAGAAAGAAAGAAAGAAAACAAAGAGAGAGAGAGAAAAAAAGGGATGGAAGAAAACTACAATTTATCTCAATTCAAAAGAAAGGTGAAAAAAAAGAATAATGAAAGGCAACACTAAACCGTACTTTACTTCTCTTTACTCCCTCCATTAAAGAGATAAAAACAGATGAGAGGATAAGAAAGAAAGAAAGAAGAAGGATGGGAACAAGGAAAAGAAACGAGGAAGAAATAAAATCGCAAGAGGAAGGATAGGAAAGAAGAGGGAGGAGAAAGGAAAGAGGAAGGAAAAGAAATGAACTAGAAAGAAGGAAGATAAAATAAGGAGGGAAAAGAAAGGAAGTCACAGGAGGTTAAAAAAGAAAGATGAAAAAATAGGAAGACAGTACTTAGCAAACTCTCTCTCTCTCTCTCTCTCTCTCTCTCTCTCTTTCTGCCTTTGTTAAAGAATCACAACTTAGGCTCTCGTAAATCACGCCTTCTCACAACTTCCGGCGTGAAGGAGCGAGAGGCGCGGATAATTGTGGCGAATGATAACACGAGGTAATGAGGAAGAGGCCAATTACCACGAGAGAGAGAGAGAGAGAGAGAGAGAGAGAGAGAGAGAGAGAGAGAGAGAGAGAGAGAGAGAGAGAGAGAGAGAGAGAGAGAGAGAGAGCATGTATCTAGTTTTATTGTATTGTCATTATTAGTCATTCCTTAATTTTCTCTTGAATGTAGAAACTAGTCATTTAACAGAGAGAGAGAGAGAGAGAGAGAGAGAGAGAGAGAGAGAGAGAGAGAGAGAGAGAGAGAGAGAGAGAGAGAGAGAGAGAGAGAGAGAGAGAGAGAGAGAGAGAGAGAGAATAATGCCTAGAGGTCAATTAAAAAAAAAGAAAAAAACTCATCATATTCCACAACTCAATCCAGATGCAGTCAAGCAGAAAAATACAATTAAAACTAATCGGATATATTCGTTGATTGCCGATACAACTAAAATACAACTCAGGGTGATAATTATTGAATCAGAGCAATGCAGATATGACAGCGAGGGGAATAGGAGGGAGACGAGACAAAAGGGGAAAAAGAGAAAGGGAAGAAGAAAAACATGTAGGTACAATATTTGACATTATATAAAGAGAGTGATATAAGAAGGAAATTTTTTTTATATGAATTGTTACATGTGAACAAAAGGAAATGCTGAAAGCTGATAATAAAAGAACGCTAATGAGAAAGCATATAAAAATCGTTAAATTATACAAAAAAAAATTATATATATATATATATATATATATATATATATATATATATATATATATATATATATATATATATATATATATATATATAAAACTTAAGTGTAACAAAGAGGGTAAATCTGAACTTTTTTTTTTCTTTACTTTCTTTCCTCGGTGGTAAACGATGGCAGGCAGGGCTCAGTGGGCGATGGACTGAGTGGCGGGTGGGTATGTGGGTGTGTGGATACTGGTGGTCACTGATGGTGGTGACTACATGCTAGGGCGCGTGTGGTAATAATGAAGTAATACTGGCGGTGGTGATGGTGGTGGTGGAGGCGGCGGTGTAGGTGGTGGTGACGGTCAGGCGATCGGTCGGCCCGTCGGTCTGGCCGCCTGCCTGCCGCCTGCCCACCCTCGCCTCGCTGCCCTGCCTACCCCGGCCGCCGCTCACCCTACTCCCTCTCTTCACCTCAGACACACACACACACACACACACACACACACACACACACACACACACACACTAAATAAATAAAAGTTTTCATGCCAGTACTACACCAAGTTTAATAATAATAATAATAATAATAATAATAATAATAACAATATTAATAATAATAATAACAATAATAATAAACAGACAGTTCACCATAAAGTCATTTACTCAACATCCTTTTTTTCTTCTCACTGCAGTCCATCTCAATCCACACGTTTTTCCCTAATAATCAACGTGACTTTTATTTTTATCTTTGTATCTTATTTCTCTTTTTTTTTTTTTTTTTTCCACAGGTGGAAATTTTGTCAGTTTCCGGAGCACGTCCCCGGTGATGTATTTATCACCTGTAATTATAGAACATTTGCTCGGCGACACGGCGCGGAATGATTTGACAAGAATTCCGAAGTGCGCCAATACCCGATATTTAATCAGCGTTTTCTCACTCGGCCGTAAATTCTAGCAAATAGCAAATTCATGTCGACGGATTTTCTCTCGACGTAGACGCGAAAAAAGTACCGGGAGCTTCTTGCATGGATGTTACTGATTAAACTTGTGTATGTGTGTGTGTGTGTGTGTGTGTGTGTGTGTGTGTGTGTGTGTGTGTGTGTGTGTGTGTGTGTGTGTTACATTCTTTTTCATATACGATCGCACCGCAAACAGACATTAATGTGCACTGTGTTTATCCATATATCACACACATACAATTCATAACAACAGTATTATCATCAGCAGAATTATTAATCAATACATCACATGAAAAACAGACATCATGGAAGCAAGAAGGAAAAACGAGAAAAAAAAAAAATGAGATGAGGGAAGAAAAAAAAAAAACTTACTTTTCTTCTCCTGCATGTTCTTCAGGTGTGGGCGGGGGCGGGGAGGCTCCGGCGGCTGCGGCAGAGGATGTCACGAACGATCCCCTTCCCCTCCACCCTCACCCCACACATCACCACTGCCCAGACCCCACGCCACCACTTTGCACAAACCCAAACACTTTTCCACACTTAGCACTTCTTTCTGGGGGGTCAGTGCTCCACCCGCGGCGCGCCTTGATTTGACGCGGCACTACGTCAGGGGTAATTGGCTCATCGGGCTCCGGCGTGAGTACGGCGCCTCTCCGCCTCCTACGATCATGATTATCTCTGGGTAGTTCCTCTGTTTCTCTATTTCCCGGCCGCCCAGCCCTCGAGCGGGACAGGGTCGGGACGTGGGCGGTGTAGGAGGGCGACAGGAGCGTGTCGTCTGGCGGGCGGGATAGAGCACGGCCGCCCTCTTTGCTGACAACAGTCGCCTAACAACTCAACTAACTACCACTGGGCTCCTTCCACCGCGAGTTCACTCACTTTTCGGTGTGTACGAGGCGAGTGCAGTGATGCCGAGCCCTGGGACCACTGCTCGCGCGCGCCGCCACCCAGCCACCACCCCACACCGCGGCCTCCCTCGCCTCTCCACGCTTCCACACACGATGACGACCTGGACGTGGGCGACACGCGGGCTCGTCATACGCACTCACGTCGATAATTGATATTGCAGAAGCCTGGACAGCCAAGTGGCAAACAGTAACACAGGAGGAGTGAGCACGGGCGAAGGGTGCCTAGATGCCAAGTACCGCCAGTCGTCAGGTCTGTGGCTCCCCCGCCCTCCCTCCACCCGCCCCTGCCTTCCTCCCTACCCTGCCGCAGCATCTACACCCCCATATTGCAGCCTCGACACCCCCACTCAATCTTCAACACCCAGCCACAGCACATAACCTCCCCACCCACGTGATCCCACACCGTTCTTACTTTCACATCATAGGGGAAGTATCGAAAGGTACAGAAATACAAGAAATCTGCCCAAATGCCTGAGGTGCTGGCATCACTCCCCGTTGCCATACACAGTACCTACCCGAATAGGGAGGAATTCCCTATCTCCCTAAATTATTCATAGCCTTCACGAGTATATTCAAAGCGCACGTTAATGTGTGTGTTTGAGATGACCCAAGCCTAAGGGAAGGAGAGTGACTCGAGACTAGCGGGATTTCACGTCATCAAGAGCCTCGTTCTCAGTCTGACATCTTCCTACTTAAATTTTCGAGACGTGGGTCTTCACCTCACACAGCCTTCTCACCCAATTAGACCACTCTAGGCAGCCCAAGATACGCCGCCCCAACGCCACCTCCGCATTACTCTGCCATGCTGCCCTCTCAGTACGAGTGGGGACTTGTCAGTGGGTACCAGAAGGTGTTGAATGCTATTTTAGACCATCCTGAGCTTGTACGTTTGGCAGTGATGTAATGTGGCGAGGTTCTACCCTTCTAAGATGAGACTGCCCCACTGAGGTTCGCCAGTACCCAACTTTGATCCTCACGTTTCCCGACATCCTTCTTTCCCAGCAGCCCCAATGACACCCCCGCCCCCCGGTGCTGCTTGAAGGGCTCTGGCATGCAAGGTATCGCGCTGCTGAGGAGAAGGTTGCAAAGAGTAAAGGAGACGGCCGAGAGAGAAAGAAAAAAAAAAGAGGAAACTGGCGCCCCTACTCGGCTGTTGGTTCCCTCACTCAGAGTGTCGCGTGGTGCTGGTCCGCCTCCGCTTGCCCCCCGCTGCTGCCGACTCCCACACTCCTTATATCATTTCATATAACCCCCACCGCCTTTCCCACCGCGAAGTGACTAATCCCCTTATGTACCAGGTATTTAGCCCGCCAATTACCATCCCCGACAATGTTCCTCGGCGCTAATGGCTTACGGGAAGTGAGCATATAGTGCGCGGCGGGAAGATAGGGACGGTGGCGGCCGCTGGCAGTTGCGTCACCTTGCCTGGGCGCCTTACAATGTCTTCATCAACACTCGCGTCTCAAGGAGCGTTTTCTCTCTCTTTCATGGCTCGCCATTCGAGGTTTTCGCATTAAATATTTATCGCTCTCTATCTCTTTCATCGTTCGCTCGCTGCCGCTCTCTCTTCGGCGGCTGTGGAGACCGAGACACGGAGACGCAAGAGAGAGACGCACGCCGGAGCCAACGACTGTGAATAAAAGTGATGTATTAGTGGCAATTCTACACTTTATGTCTTAATCAAGTTGGGCTCAGCGGCGGCGGGCGGACCGACACAAGGCGAGGGGCGAGGGAGGACCTTTAAGATTTAGATGTTGAAGTGAGAGAGAGAGAGAGAGAGAGAGAGAGAGAGAGAGAGAGAGAGAGAGAGAGAGAGAGCGTAATAAGGAGCGGGATAAACAAACAAAGCAGGAACAACTGTCACACTCTAGCGCAATTCGAGCCGATTTAAAGCGGTCTAAAAGTAAACAGATGAGTAGGACGATAATACCGTCACGAGGAAAACAACCCTTGGCTGTGATACAAGACGTTCCCTCCCCTGCTCCCCTCCTTCCCTCCCTCCTTTCCTTCTCCCCTCCTCCCCTCCGAGTCGGCGATCTTACAGTTGCTAATTTCATAGTAAAACCTGGGATTGACGGGGAGGAGAAGACGGAGGAGATAGCGGCGGCAGCGAGAGTGAGGGAGGAACGTTTGTCAACACGTGTTTCTTCTCCTCCTCCTCCTCCTCCTCCTCCTGTTCCTCCCTTCAGGAACGGCGATCATTTCCGGCGGAGGAAGAGTGACCTTGTCCCAGCACTCGTTCTCATCTCCATTCCCATTTCCTTCGCCCACTTCCGCTTGTTTCCTCTCCGCCTGATGATGCCTCTCGTGATGCTCCTGCCTTCCCAACACGCGTTACAGCTGTTGTGACAATGCTGATTACGACTACTTGTATTATTACTGCTACTACCACCACTACTACTACAACTACTACTGCCGCTGCTGCAATGGTCATTATCAACAAGAACAAGAACAAGAAGAACAACAATAATAATAGTAATAACAACATCTACAACAACGACAACCGAGACAACAACTAATGATAATGGTAATAATAATGGTAACACTCACTGACTAACTGACTGGAGGGAATAACAGTCAATAGCCTTTAATTATTTAGTGTGAGTCAGCGTGCAGGCCTCATCTCACCTCCCCCTCTAGCCCCTTCCACCTCCACTACCTCCTCCTCCATCTCCACTTCCACCACCCCTCCCCACCCTCCAGCTCGCCACAGACGTGTTCGCCCTGCACAGGAAATGACGCGTGGAGCACCAACACTCCCAGGGGATTAATTATTTCCCACCGAGCAACAAGTTCTAGTTTAACAGGAGTCACTCTTCCCCTCCTCCGTCACCCAGACCTTTGTGTGTGTGTGTGTGTGTGTGTGTGTGTGTGTGTGTGTGTCATCTTGTGTTAAATTGAGCCAATAAAAATATAATGTGTATTTTTTTTTTCTGTTTTTAGTTTGTCGTGGTCATCGGAATATATGTCGGTCTATCTGTATGTCTGTCTGTCTATGTATGTATGTATATATGTGTCTACCTTATTATCTATCCATCTACCTGTCTATATATTTACCTATATTTACTTGTATATTTGCCTATATCTATCTATTTACCTACTCGTATATGTTTACCTATCTGTCTATCTGTCCATCTATCTATCCATCTGTCTACCTATCTATCTACATACCTATTTACATATCTATCTATCTATCTATCTAAATATATGTGTGAGTGAAGGAGGGAAGCGGCTATACCACTTTTGTACCAATATTTTTACATGGTTCTGTGCACGCGTCTAAATTTCATGTACTGTACATCTCACCAGTCACGTCACGCTGGTGTCAAGTCGCCCTTCAGGCAGCACGCAATGGACGTCCACTGGACGACACTGTGTGTGTGTGTGTGTGTGTGTGTGTGTGTGTGTGTGTGTGTGTGTGTGTGTTTGTGTCCGTTCTATACAGGAAAATGCACCCAAAAACATTTCATCCACAAGATTTCCTCCCCTTATATATATATATATATATATATATATATATATATATATATATATATATATATATATATATATATATATATATATATATATATATATATATATATATATATATATATATATATATATATATATATATATATATATATATATATATATATATATATATATATATATATATAAAGTTAATAGATAAATAAATTAAATTAAGTAATCCCCATGATACATATGTATATTCGGCTATATGTTAGTTTTGATTAAGTTCAGGATTTTTCTTTTTCTTCTTTTTTTTATTTCGTTGGCAAATATATTTTCCCCTAATGACTAACCAAAGGCGTAAAAATAAGGAAAAAAAGCCGTTCAATATGTTTATCTTAAAAAAAAAAACGAAAAAACGATAACCGAAGAAGATTGCAAGAAATTAGCAGATTTTTTTTTTTTCGGAATTGTATTGATAGTTTGATTTGAAGCAGTACAAATCAGTACAAGTCGTAGGAATATATATATATATATATATATATATATATATATATATATATATATATATATATATATATATATATATATATATATATATATATATTCCTACGAATACGTAGAAGCGAAGTAACCGTGTGGAATGAGCCATTATGCTATTTTACTCATTTATTTACTTATTTAGTTATTCTGACGCGAGTAATGCACATGACATTCCTTTCATATAATTTTTGTGGTTGTTTTTACGAGCCCTTGTGAAAGTAAATAAGCCAGATATATAATTCAGGTAAACTATTACGCTTCTATTCACAACCCGCAAGGAACACTCACCCTTACTAGCACTTTAATATCCCACACGACAAAACACCTCAAGGACTAATATGGCAACATGAACTAAAAAAATATTCAAGCTTGCGTAAATATTAAAAACTTTTTCTCTTAATGATCAGGAAGCGACAAGTCAGATATGGTTAAGGAAAGCAGTGAGTCCCTCGCCGGGCAAAACCATTCCCAGCATCCCCGCACAGCCAGCCAGCCACCAAGCACGCGCGCCTCAGATGTGCCGTGGATTACGTATGCATCAGTTTATCTAATGGCATACCTCAGACGGCGCGGCGTGGGGAGTGAGGGGAGGAGGATCTTAAGCGTCAAGTTAAGCTGAACAGACGCATGCCGGCGGTGGTGTCAGTCTGGTTGCTCAGTACACTACCTCCCCCTTTCCTTTTTGCTGCTCCCTCTCCTCCTCCTTCTCCTCCTCCTCCGCCTCCTCCTTCTCCTCCTCCTCCTTTTTTCTTTTCCTTAATTTCAATCTCACTCTTATTTTTCACTCTTATTCTGCATCATTTTTATCTTTCTCCACCTCCGCCTCTAGCTTTTTCTCCACCTCTTCCATCTCCTCCTCCTCTTCTTAGTCTTAATCTTATTCTCATTTTCACGCTTATTCTTCATCATCTGTGTCTTTTTCGTCTTCCCCGTCCTCTTCCTCTTCTTGCTCCTCCTCCTCCTCCCTTCCACCACCTCGCTTTTATTCTTAATCTCAATCATGTTTCTACTCTTATTCTTCATCATCTGTGTCATTCTTTTTCTCCTTCCCTCCCCATCCTCCACCTTTCCACCACCTCGTCCTTTATTCTTAATCTCAATCATGTTTCCACTCTTATTCTTCATCATCTTGGTCCTTTTCTTTTTTGCTCCTCTCTGTCTTCACTGTTGTATCACCACCAGCACCACCACCATCACTCACCCGGCGCCACCAGTGTTGTTTGCAGGGCCGCCGCGAGGAGCTGTGTTGATGCAGTGTTTACCGCCGCGCGCACACACACACACACACACACACACACACACACACACACACACACACACACGCTCCTCCACTCTGTCACACGGAGATAAATCACACTAAGGGAGACTCAGTATGGACGAGATTAACATGAAGACGAGAGCTTGTAGTGGTGACGTACTGCAAGTGATGAAGCCTTGTCTGGTGTGTGTGTGTGTGTGTGTGTGTGTGTGTGTTGGGTGAGGTGTTGTTATGCACTTTGAGTCTTTTCGTGGATGTTATTTATTGATTCTTTTGCTAATCTATTTATTTATCCATCCGTCATATTTTTTTCTTTACAATGGTCACGCTTTTTCTCGATTCATTTTACTTATTGCACTAATTTATGTATCTATTTATTTATCTACCTACTTATTTCGTGGTAAGATGTTCCTCCTTTGACTTCTATAGTGGAGTCGCCTCAGCTTAATAGATTCGTCATTTAAGACTCCATTCACAGCAGAAAGGTGTTATGGACGATCTACTACAGCTTCCTTACTTAAACTGCCTATGGTTACTGAAATAATAGATGTTGTTAGCTGTCGAAGGCTTAACAGGGCTGTCTGTGTTTGATCTTTTGTTCTCATCCGCTATCAGTGGTGGTGGTGGTGGTGGTGGTGGTGGTGGTGGTGAACGTATCAATCCATGTTTCTGTCTATCCATGTGTTTATCAGTCCAAGAAAGAGAGAGAGAGAGAGAGAGAGAGAGAGAGAGAGAGAGAGAGAGAGAGAGAGAGAGAGAGAGAGAGAGAGAGAGAGAGAGAGAGAGAGAGAGAGGCGGGTGAGTTCTTTATATAGTCACGCTGCAACAGTTTCTCAACAACCCAGCAACACCACCCCACGCCCGACACTTGATTTGGTTCCTGGTGATGGTGATGACAGTGGTGGCGATGGCGATGACGATGATGATGATGATGATGATGATGATAATAATAATAATAATAATAATAATAATAATAATAATAATAATAATAATAATAATAATAATAATAATAATCACTGTAGCAGATCCAGTCTTTGTATTATGTACTATTGTTTTATGTATAATAAGGAGACCAGCTTAGGGAAAAAGAATAATAACCTCACTCATAATGCCTTATGACAGTATGTAGAAAATGTGCAGCGCCTTAGTTGTACAAGTTAACAAGTTCGGAAGAGTAGTGGCCTTGGCGAGGACGGTAAAAGATAGCGAGAAATGCAATACTGTGGTGGTGAGTGAAAGAATAAGGACAGTTTGTTAAAGGGGAGGAACCGATGTGACAAAAAGCTTCTGACTCCGCCCTGTTTAGGAGGGCTGTGTGAGTTGAACCTCCCCATATGTGGGAAGAGTACATGGGCGGATAAGGCACCTGTAGAGAGTAAGCAAGTGGGAGAAGAAAAAGATTGGCAGAGACGACACAGAATGTCTAATTTCATGGAAGCGATTTTAACGAGACAAGAGAAATGAAATTTCCACTGAAATTTTTAGTGAAAGACCAAATATGTTCAACGTAGAGGACGGGTGTAGGTGAGTGTCACTGAAGAGGACACATATGTCTGGCCGTGCCGAGTGGACAGATGAAGGATCTGAGTTTTGAGTCACTGAACAACACAAGGTTAGCCCTGCCCCACTGTGAAGTAATATATATCAGGGAAGTTAGGCGTTCTTTAATTCCTGGTGAGTTGGGTGTTTGACAACTGATGTTAAGAAATGCATGGTAAAGTCGTCAGTGTAAGAAGTGAGAGGACAAGAAGTTACGAATGACAGGAAGGGGATCTGTAACAGGGCAGATCCCTGTGGAACAGAACTGCTGATGGGTTAAAAAGAACGCTGGTCGAAAGAACGGTCAGAAAGAAAATTTTAGATAATATGCAAAGATGGATAGATGGATAGGGAAGTTTAAAAATTAAGTGTTTATACCAGGCTCTATCGAAAGCTTTAGATCTGTCAAAGCTAACGAAATCCCTAAGAATAAACAAGGTTCAGTAATGAAAACCAATGGATCGTCCTTTACGGAATCCAGACTGGCGATCAGAAAGAAAGTTGTGAGCAGATAAATGCTTGAGAAGCTTCGCCTAGCATCATAGCCAGTGGGAAGAATTAAGCATATTCAAAACACAAATTGCTGACAACACAAAACAGATATATCACGAATGATAATAAAAATAATACGGTAGCGAAGCAATAAGACCAAAGTCAGTGCCAGGGACAGCGGGGCAGGGCCAGCGAGGGGCAGCACGCGGGCCAGTGCAGACCTGACCGGCACACTGGCGGCCAGGAAGCGCGAGGAAGGGATCGGCAAATGGTCAGCGTTAACGTGGCCGAGAATTGAACAGCACGCGTGTCTGGTGGAGAAGCGTCAGTGGTGGGTGTTGAGGAGCAGGATGACGAGTGGCCCTTTGTTTCCTATCAGTGGCGCTCAACATCTGTCGCCCGGGAAGGAAGAATACGTGCACACACACCGCCACAAAAAGGCTCTATTTCACCAGTGGTCTGATGTACAGTCGTGCCCAATAACCAATTATCGCGCCACATTCACCTCTCGATCTTACGTAATCCCTCTTATCTGCTGGCAATTTGCTGGTGGACGGGTTATGTGAGGAGAGACTGGCAGCTGATCACGGGATTGGAAATTGAGGGAAACACAAGACAATGGAAAAGAGTGTGGTAGGATGATAGACTTCTGAGCATGATTTAACTACCAAGAGAACAGCAGGGGAACAGCGCACCACAGGATTTCAAATTGAGGGAAACACAACACAATGGAAAAAGACTACAGCAGGGTAACAGACTTCTGAACATGACTACTGAGAGAACAAAGCAGCGGCCAGGTAGCGGCGTGCCTGACACATTTCCTCCTCGCAGTGTTTTAAAAGCCGAGCTGCTGTTTTATCCCCACTAACACTAATGCCTCTGAGATACGAGTACAAAACATAAAACACTAAGAAGAAGGGGAGGAGGAAAAGGAAGAGAAAGAAGGAAGAAAAAATAAGACATGAAAAAAGAGGAGGAGAAGAGGAGGCGATGACTTATGATTTATGGTGAGAATTAGCATTTTACCTGTCTGGGAGATGCCTACCTGTTGCGCTCTCTCTCTCTCTCTCTCTCTCTCTCTCTCTCTCTCTCTCTCTCTCTCTCTCTCTCTCTCTCTCTCTCTCTCTCTCTCTCTCTCTCTCTCTCCCTCCCTCAAGCCAGTGCGCCGTGTCTTGTGTCACGTCTATGAATAGTTTTATAGTTATCATGATGGATTTGTCTCATCAGTCACTCTGCCACGCTTACCTGCCTATTAATTTTACCTTTTTTTTTTCATCACTACTTCTTCCTTTACTCTTAGTGTCTACACTCTCCTCCCTGCCACTCTGCTCCCTCTCATTTCTCTGTTCCCCTCTCTGGTGTTGAACAAAATACTTGTTTACTGAATGAACTTTTCTTTTTCTTTTTTTTTCTTTTACCAATTGTCATGGTGTTTCTATTTTTCCTCCATGTCTCATTTTTTTTTCTTTGCGCTCCCCTTTCATTATTTTGCTTCTGTTTTGCTTCTTCATTCCTATGATTCTAAACATGTTTCTTTTTTTTCGTGAATATTTCTTCTTTTTTTTTTCTTTTCTTCTTCTTCCTTTATTTTCTTTTACTATTAATTTTCTTTCGTTTTTGTTTGTTGTCCTTCGTTCTCCTTTCTCTCTCTCTCTCTCTCTCTCTCTCTCTCTCTCTCTCTCTCTCTCTCTCTCTCTCTCTCTCTCTCTCTCTCTCTCTCTCTCCCTTCCTCCTCCTCCTCCTTCCCCACCATCACCACCGCCACCACCACCACCATCACAACCACCACCACCACCACTATCATCACCTCCTCTTACAGCTTCTCCCCCCACATCACCTACTCCATCTCTCCTCCTCTTCCTTCTCCCCCTGCTCGTTGACGTCGTTTTCCTCCTCCTAATCTCCCACCTTAGCAAGTCATAATTACGGGAATAAACTTTACGACGTACAAACCAGCAAAGACAGAAGTCCAATTCATGACAGACAGACAGACAGACAGGCAACCCAACCCTGAAGCGTGGCTCAAAAGAGGGAGGGGGGAGAGGGAAGGGGAGAGGGAAACATACGTAGACGGTGACAGATGGAGGGAGGACAGAAGGAAGTGAAGGAGGGATGGAAGGAAGGAGATAGCAACGGTCTGGGAAGGAGAAGAGAGGAAAGAGGGAGAGTGAGATACAGAGAGCGAAGGATGGAAGGAGGGAGATAGTAAAGGGGGAGAGTGGGAGGAAGGAGATGTAAACACAGAAAGGGACTGAAGGATAGAGGAAAGAAAATAGGAAAGGATGCATAAAGCAGGGAGACAGTGCGAGGAATAAAAGAGAAAGAGGAGAGGAGGAGATAGAATAGGAAATGGAAGAAAAGATAACAGGCACGAGGAAGAAAAAAGGAAACACAGCAGGCGAGGGAAGGAAGGAGGAAAGAAGGCAGGGAAAGAGAGATGGAAGCATGGAGGAAGGAGGCGAAGGAAACAGAGGACGAAGGATGGAAGGAGGAAAGAAGGAAGGGAAGGAAAGATAGAAGGAGAAAGGCAGTAAGGGGCAGGTGCAAGGAAGGAAAACTAAACAAAGACAGTGAGTGATGGAAGAAAGGAGAGAAGAATGGACAGAAGGAATAGAAGAAACGAGAAAGTAAGGGATAGATGCAAGGGAGGAGAAGGAAACACAGGCAACATAGGGAGCGAGGAGAGGAAGAAAGGAAAAAAAAAAGAGGGAAAAATTATGAATGGAGAAAAATAGTAAAGAAAAAAGGAATAGAAAGAAAAGAGAAAGAAGGAAGGAAGGGAAAAAGGACACGAAAAATGGAGAACAGGAGAGAAAATACAATAACGAGAGAATCTGCAGAAACAGAAAAGGAACTAGATAAGATAACGATGAAGAAGGAGGCAAGAATAAGACTGTAACAAGGGAAACAACGAGGAGGAGAAAAAAGTTAGAAGTGAAAGTGAAAAGTGCACGAAAGTGGGAAGAGGAAAAGTAACTCGCGGTGAAGAAAGTTACAGGAAAAGGAAACAGGAAAAGTTATAGCATGGTAAAAGTAGGAAAAAAAAAATGAGAGGGATGAGGAAATGGTATGGTGCGATGGAAGGAAAGAGTTGAAAGAGGAAATGAGGGAAAGACAGGTAGGGAACAGGAGAGAGAAGAACGAGGTGGAAGGGCATGGAAGTGAAGGAAAAAGGAAGAGAAGGAAAGAAAAAAATGGTATAGGGGATAGAGGAAAAAGAGAAGAAAGGTTAGGAGGAAGAACGTAAGCGGAAGAGAAGAAAAATAAAGACGAAAGAGGAGACAAAGGAAGAAGGAAGGGAAGGAAAAGAAAGGAGAGAAAAGATAAGGAAACAAGGGAAAGAAAGGGAAAACGGCAGAAGGAAAGGAAAGAGACGAAAAAAGACGAAAAAAATGAAAGGGAAAAAAGAAATAAAGCAAAGACGATGAAAGGGATAAAGAGAGAAGATAAAATAAAGAAAAAAAATAAAGGGAAAATGGCGGAAGGAAGAAAAGAGAAAAGAAAACAAGATGAAGAAAGGATAGTAGAAAAGAAAAGGAAGGAAAAAAGACAGCAAACACAAGAGGAGAGATAAAAATGGAAAGTGAGGGAAAGGAAAATAGCGAAAGGGAAGGAAAGAGAAAAGCAAGATAAGAAATAGAAATGAAAGAGGAAAACAAAAGAAAAAAAAAAAAGACGAAGAAAGGCATAGAGAGCTAGGAAAGGGAAACACAGAGACGACGACGACTAGGAGGAGGAGGAGGAGGAGGAGGAGGAGGAGGAGGAGGAGCGGGGATGGGGAGGACCACTAATCCGTCTATTACATGGGGATTCTTGGAGGCCGGGTGGACGCCTCTGCGCCGCGCCATTAGTCACGTAAGAGTGGCTGGAATAATGGAGCAGCCGTGAAAATATCCACTAATGGGTTTACATATGGGGGATTACCGTGGCGGGAAGACAGATTTACGTGCAGGCCAAGGTGGATGCCGCTGCGGATTACCACTATAACCGTGCGCTTATTTATTGCCTTCGTTCCTGCCTGCTGGTGCTGTTGTGTTACTGGCGTTGTTATCATTGGGTGTGGTGTTGTTAGAATGTTTACTCTCTTGCTGTAATCATTGTTCTTATTCCTGGTGCGTTTGTTGTGGTTGTTATTATTGTTGTTGTTGTTGTTGTTGTTGTTGTTGTTGTTGTTGTTGTTGTTGTTTGTTGTACTGGTGTGGTCCTGTTGTAATTTAAAGCTATTCATGTGTTTAAGTCCGGGTTGTTGTAGTTGTGGGCTTTGTTGTTGTTGTTGTTGTTGTTGTTGTTGTTGTTGTTGTTGTTGTTGTTGTTGTTGTTGTTCTCGTCGTCGTCGTTGTTGTTGTTTTACTGCCGTCATTCCTCATGTTGTTAGGTTATTATCGTTGTTGTTATCCTAAGTTGTATTAACATGTTGTAATTTAACTTTTGCATACATATTTTTTTTTCTCTTTTTGTTATAACTCTCTCTCCTCTCTCTCTCCTCTCTCTCCTCCTCTCCTCTCTCTCTCTCTCTCTCTCTCTCTCTCTCTCTCTCTCTCTCTCTCTGTGTGTGTGTGTGTGTGTGTGTGTGTGTGTGTGTGTGTGTGTGTGTGTGTGTGTGTGTGTGTGTGTGTGTGTGTGCGTGCGTGTGTCTAGGGATTACGCCTCCAAGGCCTATACGAGAATTTATGGATTTGGAACGAGACTTTGGGGTTTACTTTTTTATGGTGAAGGTTTAAAGAGTTTCAAATCCACACGACCCTTTTCTCTCTCTCTCTCTCTCTCTCTCTCTCTCTCTCTCTCTCTCTCTCTCTCTCTCTCTCTCTCTCTCTCTCTCTCTCTCTCTCTTCCATCCATGCCTTCCTCTTCTCTCCTCTTCCTTTTCCGTCTTCTCCATTCCCTCCTCTTTCCGTTTACTGCACAATAATCTCATTTTTGCTTCTATGATATCTTTTCCATCTTACTTTTTTTTCTTTCTCTGCTTCTGCGTTCCTGTCTTCCTCACTTACTCTTGGAGAACTCTTTGTCTTTTTCTTTGTTTTCTATCCTTCATTCTCTCTCTCTCTCTCTCTCATCTCTCTCTCTGTTCCTTCCTCTTCCCCTCTACCCCAATGTCTTCATCACCATTCCCTCTCCATCTCCTTCCTTCCATAATTTACTCTCCCCGCCTTCCTTCCTCCTCGTCTCCTCTCCTACCATATACTTTCCTACCTCCTTCCCTCCCCCCCTCTCCTCCCCGTTCCTCCATGGTTCTCTCTCCCTGTACCTAAGCACCATACACACATCTCTCTCTCACCTTCCCTCCCTTCTTCCCTCCATAACCTCGCTGTCCCATTCTTTCCTCCAGCGCGTCCCTCCTTCCCTCCGCCTCTCCCCGCCGCCCCAGGGGGTTCGCACCAGGGCACAGGAACCCCGGGGAAGGCTGTGGGCTAGGACACTGTGGCTTCCATCTTCCTCTTCTTTCTTCTCTCTCTCTTCCTCTTCTTACTCCTCCTCGTGTTTCTTGTCTTCGTCTTATTCGTTATTCGTATTATTGTATTTTCTTCCGTCCTGTTATTTCCTTAGTTTTTGTAGCTTTCACTGGTTTTGTCCTTGTTAATTTAGTTCGTTTATGCTTCTCTTCTTTCTTCTCTTTCATCTTCCTCTTCCTACTAACGTCTGTTTCTTCCTTCTCCTCAGCTGATACATGAAGACACCGCCATCAAGCATTTTTTTTTTCTTCGCTGACATTCATTACTTTCACATTTTCAACGTCTTCCGTATTTTTTTTCACCACCACCACCACCACCATCAGCACCGCCTCTCCGTTCCTCCATCCCTCCTCCTCCTCCTCCTCACTCAACACCTCTCCTCGCCGCCTCCTCTAATTAGTCTCGATATAACGACTTGCCCCCCCTAATCCAGGCCCGGACAGCCGCTAATGCCACCTCGCCGCCACTCATCACTAGCAATTAACAACCCAAAACATCCTGCGCCCGCCGAGGTGCAGGAGGCAGCGGCAGGAGGAGGCAGCAGGCGGTAGGAAGCTCCCTCCTCCTCCTTTGCCTCCTCTTCCACTTCCTCCTCCTCTTTTTCTTATTTTTCTCTTTCTCTAGGTGTACGAGTATCTATATCTCTTTTCCTGCTCCCCCTGCTCCTTCTCCTTCTTCTCCTCCTCCTCCTCCTATTTGTCTTTCTCTTCCTCCTCAATGATATTAGTTCATAGTAAGAATACAGGAGGATACAAAAAAAAATATAGTATTTTCGTCTTTTATCTCTTTCTCTCCAGCTATATCTATACAACCCTCCTCCCCCTCCTCCTCCTCCTCCTCCTCCTCTTCCTCTTCTTCATTTTCCTCCTCCTCTTCCTCTTTCTCTTTTCCACTTTCATGATATTAGTTTGTATCTTTTTCTAAGTATATCTTCACACCTCCTCCTCCTCCTCCTCCTCCTCTTCTTCCGCTTCCTCTTCTTCTCTTCCTCCCTCCATAATATTAGTTTTAAGAAAAGAGTTACATTTTCGTTTTTTTTTCTCTCTTTCAGATATATATCTTCAGTGTCTCCTCATCTTCCTCCTACTCCTCCTCCTCCTCTTTCTTTTCTTCTTCTTCCTCCTCCTCCTCCTTCTCTTCGCATTTTCTTTTTTTTTCTCTTTCTTTAGTAATATCCCCACATCTCCTCCTCCTCCTCCTTCTCTTCGCATTTTCTTTTTTTCTCTTTCTTTAGTAATATCCCCACATCTCCTCCTCCTCCTCCTCCTCCTTCTTCTCCTCCTTCTCCTCCTCCTACTCTTCCTCCTCTTTCTCTTTTTTTTTCCTTTTCTTTGTCTTTGTCGCTGTCTTCTTTTTGTATTTGCTTCTTCCATGAACTTTCATCCTACTTTCATTTTTTTCCTCCACTCATGTTCTTTCTTCCTTTTCCTTCCATCCATGGCAGTAGGGAGCTGTGGATGGGGAGGAGCCTTCGCCTTTACTATCCTACGTCCCTCACTTTATTTACGTACGTAGAGTGACTGACGTAATTTACCACAAAAATAATACTTCTTGAAAGCCGATGCGTCTGTTTGTTTGTTTTTCCTTTGAGTTCGTTTATGATCTTTCCTCTCTTTCTTTTTTTCTTTTCCTTCTTCTTTTCCTCCCTTTCCTTCTTCTTTTCCTATTTTTCTCTCTTCTTCTTGTTTTATTTTTCTCCTTTTCTGTTGTTCTCTTTTTTCTTCTTCATCTTCTCTTTCTTCTCATTTTTCTCTTCTTTTCAGTTTTCTCTTCGTCTTTTTTTCATTATCATCATCATCATCATCATCATCATCCTTCTTCTCCTCCTCCATCCTCCTCTTCGCTCTCTTCCTGCTCAAAATCATAACTTCGACAAAATTACTGTTGCCTTACGCTCCTTTTCCTCCACATTTCCGCTCAAGTATCCCTGTCAGCCTTGTCCGTACCCTCCCCATCCCCCCCACCATTCCCCATCACCTGCGCAGATCAGATATGGGTCAAGCGGTCCTCGAAAACACTGCTCCTCCTCCTCCTCCTCCTCCTCCTCCTCCTCCTCCTCCTCCTCCTCCTCCTCGTCTTCCTCTCCGTTACTTCTCTCACCTGTCTTTTCTATGTATATTCTTCTAATCATAGTCATCTCTTCTTATTACCTTAGTTTTCTCACCTGATTTGCACCTCATCGTTTTTTATGTCCCTTTTTTTTTTCACATCATCTTTTTCATTTCTTCCTCTTCTAGTTCCTCTCCTCCTCCTCTTCCTCCTCCTCTTCTTCCTTCACCTCCTCCCCCTCCTCCTCCTCTCCATCGCCTTCATTTATATTTATGTGTTTTGTTCTCTTTGTCCTTCATTCCGTCTCTCATTATCTCAGGTTTCCCCAGCTCCTCCCTCTCCTCCTCTTTCTTCCCCTCCTCATCCATCAACCTCATCCATCACCCTCCTCCCCTCCCCTCCTCCTTTTCCTACTTCTCCTCCTCCTCCTCCCCCTCATCAAGGCTGTCAGTAGAAGCGCAAAACACGGTCCTGAGAAGCAATAAACATGCGGTTATTGCATTTTATATGAGTAAAAATCAACGTAGCGTGTTGAGAGAAGGAGCTAATCACCCGCTGGAGAGAGAGAGAGAGAGAGAGAGAGAGAGAGAGAGAGAGAGAGAGAGAGAGAGAGAGAGAGAGAGAGAGAGAGAGAGAGTATAACAGCCTATTCTTTCTTCATTAAACACTTGTCTTTCTTTACTACATCTTCACTAAACTGTGGGTGAACTGATAGTGGTCAAAACTCTCTCTCTCTCTCTCTCTCTCTCTCTCTCTCTCTCTCTCTCTCTCTCTCTCTCTCTCTCTCTCTCTCTGCTTTGTTATGACATGTGATGATATGAGAGGGTTCAGGCTTTCAAGTTGGTATTATTTATTATTACTATTTTCATTACCTTTTTTTTTTCTTAACACGAAATTGCTGTTGTGCTACACTTCACTGAGAGAGAGAGAGAGAGAGAGAGAGAGAGAGAGAGAGAGAGAGAGAGAGAGAGAGAGAGAGAGAGAGAGAGAGAGAGAGAGAGAGAGAGAGAGAGAGAGTAGTTTAGTACAGGACGGCGATGATCGATCCGGTGATAAAATATTAATAATGATGATAGGGAGAATTTATGTATGCATCCAAAAAAGTGGTCCGGGTAATAATAATGGCCGCGTTCCTGCAGAGAGAGAGAGAGAGAGAGAGAGAGAGAGAGAGAGAGAGAGAGAGAGAGAGAGAGAGAGAGAGAGAGAGAGAGAGAGGGGGTGGGAAAAAAAAGCTGTTGAAAATTGCAGTGTATCTGGCTAACTTATGATAAAAGATTACATCCCGCCACCACGCAATACCGAGGAGGACTACAGCGATGACGATGATGATAATGATGACGCCTGGACGTGAAATCATTGCCTTTCATACTTACTTTTTTCTTTATCTCTCAGTTTTTTTTTTTTCTTTTTATCTCTCTCCCTCTCCCTATCTCTCTATCTCCCCAACCTTCCGTTACTTTCCCGACATTAGTGAAGTGAAGTGAGGTAAAAAAAAAGTAAAGTGTAAAGCAAAATAAAGACATGAACTTGTTTCTCTCTTCAAGTTTTTGTTGAGTCTCGTATATTTTGTGAAATGTCATAATTTAACTCCAGCCTTCCTGCTCTCTCTCTCTCTCTCTCTCTCTCTCTCTCTCTCTCTCTCTCTCTCTCTCTCTCTCTCAACCACAGTTTTTAATCTCTTATTTCTTTCTCCTCTCTCTCCACCTCTTCTTTCTGCCCCGTGTGGAAGAGGAAGAGAGGTAGAGTGGTGGACTGCTTTACATACGGGCAGGTGGAGCGGCAGGCACGTGGCTAAGGTGAGATGTGAAAGGCGAGGCAGATGGAGCGAGGGGACAGGTGTGCCGGGGACAGACAGGTGAAGCGGTGGCCACGAGGATCACTTAACATGTAAACTACTGTACTGGTCATATTTGGTACTGACACCTGGGATACACTGATGAAATATTACTGCTACTGCTGCTGTTACTGCTACTACTACTACTACTACTACTACTACTACTACTACTACTACTACTACTACTATTACCACCACAACCACCACCACTATTACAACTACTATTAGAACTACTACTCCTACTACTACTATTACCACCACCACCACCACTACTACTACTACTACTACTACTATTACTACTACTATTAACACCACCACCACTGCTACTACTACTACTACTAATAATAATGATACTACTACTACTACTACTACTATTATTACTACTACTACTACTACTAATAATAATAATAATAATAATATTAATAATAATAATAACAATAATAATAATAATAATAATAATAATAATAATAATAATAATAATAATAATAATAATAATATTAATAATGAAAAACCGAGAGAGAGAGAGAGAGAGAGAGAGAGAGAGAGAGAGAGAGAGAGAGAGAGAGAGAGAGAGAGAGAGAGTGGCCAG
>NC_087153.1:35015521-35025521 GCF_035594125.1 Scylla paramamosain | reverse complement strand
AGAGGGAACAAGTATCTTACAACATTTTGCTAACATTCTCCTAACATCGATCCTTCCAACCTACATCGTGCTACCACCTCGTCAAGATCCAGCTAACTTATTTCTAACACCCTGCCAGTACCACCCTTACTTATATAATTTCTTCCCCTGCCAAGACCTTGTCAACATCCAGCTAACATCTTTCTAACACCCTGCCAATACAATGCCAACTTCAGCTCCTTACCAACAATATGTGAATACCTTGCCAACACCCTGCCAGTATTTTTCTAACACCCTGTCAATAACACCTGCAAAGACCTTGTCAACATCCAACTAACACCTTTCTAACACTCAGCCAATATATCTACTACCAACAAAAAACAATATCCTACCAAGAATCTGTTAATTAATATCTTGCCAGCACAATGGCAACACACTGCCAATTCCAGCAACACCCTGCCGATACCTTTCTAAAATCCTATCAGTACATTTCAAATACCACTGCCAACATATGTAATACCAACAACACTCTGCCAATACCCTGCCAACATCCTCCCGACACCACGACAACTAACATCATGCTGACAAAAAAAAAAAAAAAAAAAAAATCCTTGGAACTCTCTTCTGTCACCCTGCCAACGAGACTGCTAGCATTATCTTAACACTTTGTCAGCATCTTACCGCCCTGCCAAAACACTCTCAATAGTATATAAACATTCTACTGGAACACGTTACACTCTGCCGACAAAACCCTGCCAACACGTAGCTAACAACCTGTTCTCATTCCGTCAACACCCTGCCAACAAGATTCAGCCAAAACCTTGTCTTCAACACCCTGCTAACACTGCCAAACACTCTGGCTATAATATCCTGCCTACACCTTGTCAATCCCCTGCCAACACCACTGTCAAAACCTTGCCAACACTGCTAAACACCCGGCCAATACTCTGCCAAAACCCACCTTTTAGACCCTGTTAGTACTACCAAACACCCTGCCAATACTGCCAAACACCCTGCGAATGCCCTGATCATATTCCCTGTCAACACCCTGCCAACACAGCTTACGTTTGTAGGAGTAATGCGTAAAGGATAAGTTAGTGCGCATTGGATAGAGGTTAGAGTAATCAGGAAGCCAAACTTCACTGAACACCCAAAGCTCAGGGATACAGAGTAGTGCTCTGGGGTCACGCGCCACTGCTGGTCACCTCAACCTTCTCCACAGTCGTATAATATTAGTAGTGTATTTCCGTTTTCTTTGACGCGTGCTTCAGTAATTAACTTCACAGACTTTAGAAAAAATGAGTATAACTATAAATATGTGTGTGTGTGTGTGTGTGTTGTTATATACGTTCCGTTTAATTGAATCATCCAGTATTTTAAATATTATTCCTACGACTTTTATATGGCTCATAACCTAATTTGTTCTACTCATTATGTCTTGATTAGGCTTTGTAATTTTATGGCCAATAAAATGTAATGTAATCTAATACCGTGTGTGTGTGTGTGTGTGTGTGTGTGTGTGTGTGTGTGTGTGTGTGTGTGTGCACTCGCGCGTCCACGTTTCTAAGTGACGCTCTTTACCATAACCACAATCAATTTTCTCCTTCACGCTTCTCTTCCCATACACCCTTTCCTCTCCATTACCCAGCTCCCTCACCCCCTCTCTCGCTCTCCCCCTCCCGGTACTTAAGCCTCGCACCTCCTCCCCCTAATTACCCGGGGCTACAAACTTGCCGGGGTCAACAGCCATGACGTCACTTACCACGTATGGAAAACAAGGTTACTGTTGCTGCTGTTGTTGATGGTGGAGGCTGTGGTGGTGGTGGCGGTGGTGGTAGTGGTTGTTACCTGAGACACGCAAACCAATCAGGCCCCTTAATTGGCGTCCCCCGGCACCGAAGAGGAGGAGGAGGAGGAGGAGGAGGAGGAGGAGGAGGAGGAGGAGGAGGAGGAGGAGGATGGGGTGGTGGAGGAGGGAGAAGGAAGAGGGAGGGAGAGGAGGAGAGCGACAGGTGGCGATAGAGTCATTTGGTCAGCCGCCAGACCGCCTCGCCTCGTCCTACGCCTCTCTCTCTCTCTCTCTCTCTCTCTCTCTCTCTCTCTCTCTCTCTCTCTCTCTCTCTCTCTCTCTTTCATATTCACGAAACAAGCGATCGTTACCAGGCCATTATCCCTCCAGACGCGGCCGTAATGAGCCAGCGGTGCCGCCAACCCCACTTGATGATTGGCTGGCGGGGACGTCTTGGCCGGGCCCCTTCATTGGCCAGGAGTCAGGCGGGCGCCTCCCATTGGCCAAGGCGAGACACCTGTCACTCACGAGGCGGGGAACCTGATTAAATATACGTGAGGTTTGTTTATCAGGTGAAGGAGCTTTGTTGGCTCGCACGTCGGGGGAAGGACACGGCGGGAGTATTAGAGGGGGGAGCGGCGTTCTCTTAGGGCCGGAGGTCGTCCCTCAAGGCCTCTTGGGGACCTCAAGGGTTACCACGGGGACATGCGCGTGACTACGGGGAATGGATGACACCTGGAGGCCACGGGGGGAGGGGAACGAGGGAGGAACATGGGAGAGCAGCTGGAGGAAGGCAGGGTAAACGGGAGGTCACCTTGGGTATGTATGTATGTATGTGTGGAGGGAGGGAGGGGGTGGCGCTGGAACACACACACACACACACACACACACACACACACACACACACACAGCAGAGGGAAGAGTCATTATCTCTTTATATGTCAGCCTCACCACAAGTCGTCACCACATTTGTAAACAGTGACCTTCTTAACCATACTTGATACGACCCACACCACTACCACTACCACTACCACTTATTCCTCCACACCTACCTACCTACCTACCGCCTTACCTACCTGCTCTTCCCTCATCCCCACCACCACCACTACCACCACCATCAACAAGAACAATTACCATCCCCGAGAAGTCATCACCTTCTCGTAAGTAATCCGCAGCAGTCACCACCCGGCCAGTCATCACCAGTGGTCCGGAGGGTGTGGGAAGGGTGCAATCTTCCCCACTCCTGACCCGCAGCCTCCACACCGTCTCATTAACCCAAGACTTTCTCTATGGACGAAAAACTGAACCAGCTTCTGTAGTTTACGACGAGAGAGAGAGAGAGAGAGAGAGAGAGAGAGAGAGAGTAATATATCAACGACCACCGAGAATAAGACGTGGGAAAGAGGAAAAGAAGAATACAACAACAACAACAACAACAGTAACAACAACGACAACAACGAAGAGGAATAGGAAAAAGAGGAAAAATCAAAGTAAGAAGAGAAAGAAGCAAAGATTATGAAAAATACGTTAAAAAAATAGAAAGAGGAAGAAGAGAAGAAGGGAGGAAACGGTAAAAGAAGAGCTGGGCGGGGGTAGTTAAGTGAAGGAGAAGGAGGAGGAGAAGAAAAAATGGTGATGATGATAAATACAAAGAGAGATAGAGGGGAAGAACGTTTTGGGAGGCATGAGGAAGATGAGGATGCGAGGAAGATGAGAGAAAGTGCAGCAAGACGCCACGGGTAAGGGTGTGTGAATACCCCGGCAGGTAATGAGCTCCTTGCCAGGTGTTTCACTTCAGCAGGCTGGGGTGGGTGGCTAGCAGAGGATAGCAGGTACACAGCAGCGGCAAGCAGGTCCCTTCCTTTAGCGGCGAAGCGGCAGGGGAAGCGTCGCCTGCCACACACGACCCAATAAGTGGGAGAAGAAACTGGGAGTCACTTCACACCTGTTACCTGAAGAAGGACGTCGAGGGGCAGATGGGCTAACCGAGATGATGGCCACTCCGTTAGGCAGCAGGTGGGGCCTTAGTTCTGGCCGACAGGTAAGACGATGCCTCAGCCAGCAGGTAATTAGCAGGTAAGCTAGTAAATTAGCCCAGCAGATAAAGCAGCAGAAGGCGGCGCCATCAGTATGCGAGGCTCGCCACTCACCCCACCTGACCCTTGTTAACGAGCCGCCCAACTACACAACTACCTTGACGGGCCTCGGGTCCTGCCCTCAACGGGGCGCCCGCATCCTCACCCACACCCGCCATACACCAGGCCGCCCCGGAACACAACTAAACACACCTGAACATCGAAAAGCTTCACGAACACCACAGCTCCTGAACGCTTATGCAACCAGGAACAGTGCACACCTCAGCCTCGTATGCACATCTGCACTCTCGTGAACACCCCAACACACCTGCCACACTTCTGGATGTCCGCAACACACTTGACCAGCCTCAAACACACGCATCCAGGCATACCTGCATGGACACCCACTGGCCGAGTAAGGCAGGACATCAAATTCCTTTCCTGTTCCTCACACACACACACACACACACACACACACACACACACACACACACACACACACACACACACACAATATTCCCCAGATCTTAACTCCCATGACCACCCAGACTCCTTCGCTTACTTCATTCCCCTTCTTTGTCTAGTCTTGCTTCTCCTCCTCCTCCTCCTCCTCCTCCTCCTCTTCCTCCTTCACCATCACTCCCCCCACCTCCACCACCACCAGCACCACCTCCTCCTACTTCTTCATCATCATCTCCTCCTCCTCCCCCTACTCTTCCTCTTCCTTCCCCTCCCCGTCCTCCAAATCTCACACAATTCTGGCTCTTACCTCCCCATCAACGAGGGCAGGGAAGACGTGTAATCGAGTGGAAATTCGTATCCTTAAAAACAGCTTCTTCCTGACAAAATAATCAACACTTACCCAACGACTTATTTTGTGCCTCTCTGAAGTTCCCGCTGCGTTTATGATAATCTTTTTTTTTATTTTTATTTTTACCTTTACCCTCCTTTTTTTTTTTTTTTTTTTTTTTTGCTATCGGTCCCTTACGTTCTCTCTCTCTCTCTCTCTCTCTCTCTCTCTCTCTCTCTCTCTCTCTCTCTCTCTCTCTCTCTCTCTCTCTCTCTCTCTCTTTAACTCTCTCCGTCTCATTTTGTTTCTCTCTCTTTTTCTATTCTCTGGTCTTTATTGTATTTCCTTATCCTCTTCTTATCCATCCTATTCTTTCGCTTTCAATTTTCTTTCTTTTTTTTTTCTTGTTGTTCTTCCTCCATCCTCCCACATCATTACCATCACCACTATCATCATCACCAACATCATTACCACACCTCCAGTTCCCCCTTCCTCCTCCTCCTCCCCCTCCTCGTTTTGTTACATATATTTTTTCTTCCTTCGCAGAATGAAGTAGTAGTAGGAGGAGGAGGAGGAGGAGGAGGAGGAGGAGGAGGAGGACGAGGAGGAGGAGGATGCGTGGGCCAATTGAGAACATGGGATGATAGTGCAGAAGAGAGAGAGAGAGAGAGAGAGAGAGAGAGAGAGAGAGAGAGAGAGAGAGAGAGAGAGAGAGAGAGAGAGAGAGAGAGAGAGAGAGAGAGAGAGAGAGAGTGTGTGTGTGTGTGTGTGTGTGTGTGTGGAGGTGGTGGTGGTGGAGGCTAGAGGTACGAGTAAGGGCGAGGGGAGGTGGAGGTGGTGGCGCGGGTGCCCACTCACTACCACCACCACCACCACCACCGCGGGTTGATCACTATTTTAACGTTTTGTCAGTGGCCCTCCGCTAGCCGCGTCCGAACCCGCGCGTGTGGGCCGGACTTGGACGTCGTGGGTGTTCGGTGGAGGCGCCTCGCGGGTCCAAGACGACGGGGAGGTGGAGGAAGGGGAGGGTGGAGGCACGGAGGTGGCGGGTGGGCTTGGGTTGGGGTTGGGAGGAGGCATCAGTGTGTTGGTGGGGAGGGAAGCCTACGGGCGAGGAACGGGACGACAGGTGGACACGCAGCCTCGGCTTCACCTGTCTGCGCCCCGTGTAATTAAGAGCTCAGGTGGGCCCGGCCAGCGTGTAGCCCGCCCTCGTGAGTCCGCCCGGCGTCCGAATACGTGCGTGACAGCCTCCGCCTCCCTCAGCCTACTCTTTTCCTACATGTGTTCCTGTTGACGCCCTTGTCTGCGCCTCCCTCGACATTCACCGCCGAGGCGCGGGGCGAGGGCGGCAGGTGGCTGGGTGCAGCGCACCTCGGCCACCTGCACAGACCACCTAGCCGGGCCACCTGTGCGAGGCGGCCGGACGCCGGGCTAATGGCAGGCTAGGTGCGCCCACTGGTCGCTCGGGGCTGAGGCGAGCGCCGCACTGCCTGTTAAAACGAGTGGATTCTATCGCTCAGCGTGTGGAGATCCTCGACCGCCGCTCACACTCCCCACAGCCGCCCCCACGCCCACCCCGGCCGCCCACCACCGCCGCAGCCGCCGCCGCCGCTACACCCCGCGCCACCCAGGAAATGAACCCTCACCCGGCCGTCATTACGCCTTGATCTACGGCGTGTGACCCGCTGCGGCGGAGGCGCTGACGGGGTGTGGGAGGCGGCGTGGTAGCGATGCTCATGGTGGCGGTAGAGGTGGTGGTGGTGGTGAAAATTAAACCTCCATAGTAGTTGTGGTGGTGGCGATGGTGTTGTGATCATGGTAAAAATGTTCTTAATACGAGTATATTTTATTATTATTATTTTTTTGTTTTTGTTTTCTACAATCTTTACATAGTCATGTGGTGGTGGCCGCGCTCACATTTACTACTATCATTATCATTATTACTATTATTATTATTATTATTACCACTACTATTACTATTTCTGCTGCTGCTGTTCCTGCTATTGTTATCATAATAACATCATCATCATCAACAACAACAACAACACCACCAACAACAACAACAGCAGCAGTAGCAGCAGCAACAATAATAGCAGCAGCAGCACCAGCAGCAGCAGCAACAGTATTAGTATTAGTAGTGGAGAGGGTAATAATTTGTTAGTGAACGATTGTGTTCTAAAGAAGGTATTTACGAGAGGGAGGCAGGAGGAATGTTGGTGGCTGGGCGGCGGGCTGGTGGTAGTGGTGATGGTGGTGGTGGTGGTGTACAGTGATTGTGGTTGTGTTCGAGGCGACGATAGTGGTGGAAGCTGTTAAGATTATGACAGTGATGATAAATTGAGCTTCTTGTTGCTCTTTTCTCTTCATTCACCTCCTCTATCCATTATTGCATCCATTCCTCCCTTTCATCATTATCACTATCGTTTTCAGTATTACCACCAGTACAGTAAGCTCCATCACCACCACCCCCACTACCACCAACACTACTACCACCACCGCTCACCACCCTTCATAAGTACACCATCTTTTCTTTCCTTCACTAGCCCATCAGCACCATCCTCCCTCCCTCCTTAATACGTCCAGCCACTCAGTAAACATTGGCTACGGCTTCCATTTAACTCATTCCCTCCTCCTCCTCCTCCTCCTTCACCTCCTACTCCTCCTTTACTCACCTGGCAGCTTCATCCCTCCCACGATATCTCCTTCTCCTCCTCCTCCTCCTCCTCTCGAGTAGCGTGTGTGCTCGTGTAGTGATGAATGAATTAGCCACGACAAGTTTATGGGACTCGAGTGATTACCGAGAATAAGAGAAGCGAGCGTGCAAATTGCCCCAGTACAACTCGACCACCGGGGACGATCCAGCCTCCCTTCCTCCGCCACGATGAAAAGACCCGGTGTTGTCAGCGCTGGACGACCTAACCACGGTGAACGAAGCGGCCCAAAACTTGTCGGTGGAGAGATGAACCAGCAATCGATTGTCATGAAGGGGCAAGTTATCTAGGAAAGGCCTGTCATGGAGGAAACTAGCAGTCTGGAAGTGCGTGAAGGAACGAACTCTTTGGTAGAGCCCCTCAGGGAATTAAGGACGGGTTAGCTACAGGCTGTCCAAGGGGAACGAAATGATTAGGTCCCAGCTCCGCGAGAGACACAGAAGCATGAGACCAAAGTTGATTTATTGCAGGATCGATAGAGGCATGTGTATCTTTTGCTTCCTCCTTCCCTGGGTACGAAGGAAGGCGAGTACGGTGAACCAGAGAGAGAGAGAGAGAGAGAGAGAGAGAGAGAGAGAGAGAGAGAGAGAGAGAGAGAGAGAGAGAGAGAGAGAGAGAGAGAGAGAGAAAATCACCCCAGAGTATAAAACGTAATACCTTCACTAAAAGATTATGTGAGTGATTGAGCCATGAATCGATCACCGCCCAAGTAACACGCTCTCAGAATAAACAGGAATATTATTGTCTGCGTAGAAAAAAGGGCACTAATCAGGGTTTTACGAGCTAACTACTGTAGTGTTACGAATCAGCCCGTGGTGCGAATTGTCCAGCGGGGAGATTAACCGGCGGTGCGCAGTGACTCAAGTGTGTGTGTGTGTGTGTGTGTGTGTGTGCAGGATCTGGTTCAGTACACTTATAAATAGCAAACCAGGCACTCAAAGAATAAACATGACACACACACACACACACACACACACACACACGCACACAGCAAAGAGGCTCATCATTTAACATCAGGCAAACTAAGTAAGTCCTGCAGCTTGAATCTTTCCCCTACCCCTCCCCTGCTCCTGCCTTGCCCTCCCCCTCCCCCAGACCAAGGAGCATGCCCGCCCTGGCTGGTATGTGCCTAATTTATGGGAGCCACTCGTCGCTGCTCAGGTGAAGATCGAAACAATGAAGTCATTTAGAGAAGGTAACAATTAGAAGCTGGCTCTCCCCGGCAGCAAGCAACCCCCTCCCTCCCTCCCTGTCATGACATACCTGGCCTGGGTTGCCGGCGCGTCTGTATCACCCACGACTTTTCTCCTCCAAGTAAAATCTACATAAACACAGGGGCTTAACTACCTTCTTAATTTACCTGAAGGTGAAATTAATTAGCGTGTCGACGGAGGTGGGGGCGATGGATAAATCAGAGCGAGGCAATGCGGGGATGTTGCTGCTCTAATGGCCGTCTGGCATCGCGCGCTGGGGGAGGAATGTGATTGGTGGCTGTGCTCATTAAGGTGGGGGCGTGACCAATCACACGCTTTATACGGCAACCCAACTACCCAGGCCACCACGCTCCCTGCCCCCGGCGCCCTGCTCTCTCTCTCTCTCTCTCTCTCTCTCTCTCTCTCTCTGCCCACCCAGGTATACCTTGTTCTGCCCACCTGGTATACCGTCGAGCGGTAACTTAATACTGGTGCGTTAACCTGGTGTGTGCTGACTGGTGGCGTTGATGGTGCTGGTGTGTGCCCGCCAGCCTGCTTGTTCAGACTGGTGTTGTTGTGGTGGATGTTGTTCTTGTTGTTGTTGTTGTTGTTGTTGTGTGTGTGTGTGTGTGTGTGTGTGTGTGTGTTGTATATTTTCAGTTGCGTTGTTTGCCTACAGAGAATCGCTTCGAAATTTATCGACTTTGTGGTTGTAAGAACACTGAGACGGTGATACAAATACTTACATTTACGTCACTAAGAGCAGTTGATCTCTGTGCCTGTTTGTCTCCCTATTTACACAACAGTGATGGCTACTTAGGACAAAAAAAAAAAAATGCAATATGAATAAAAAAAAAACGGAATATGAATTAAAAAAAAAGTTCATGGACAATAATGAAAAAAAAAACATTATTAAAAATTCTAACTCCATGAAACGTTTTGAGAGAGAGAAAAATAAAGTAAGAAAAACCGCTTCTGGCATTCTCAGGACGTGCTCATCTTTTTCCAAGTCTACGTTTTTTGTGAGGAGCGTGATCTGTGATAATTTGATACAACGCATACTGTGAAGTGCTGCGTGGTGGTGACCCAATAAGCGTTAACATTTTACTTTGATTAACTTTACACGGACTGCTACATTTCCATATATTTTCAAGGTTTATGCAACAATGTGGGCATGACATAAGTAAGTCTGGTGATGTTCATGGAGATGTTTAAGAAATAATAGAAAACAAATAACCGAGATGTGGTAGTGTGTGTGTGTGTGTGTGTGTGTGTGTGTGTGTGTGTGTGTGTGTGTGTGTGTGTGTGTGTGTGTGTGTGTGTTCAGGGCGCGTCCATGGCTTCAATGGCACTATCTGATGCTTTCCGTTCAAGGACACGAGAGATCGCCCTGTCCATCAATCAGGGAGACACAGCCTGCGCGCCTCAGCCTCGTGTCTCACTCACCACACACCAGCAGC
>NC_087153.1:34995521-35010521 GCF_035594125.1 Scylla paramamosain | reverse complement strand
AGGCGTCCCCCTTGATCAGCCGTACACAGGTGGCGGTGGCGCGGCGGACAGATGTACACGCTGAGGGGCAGACAGGTGAGTCGGGGGCGGAGATAAGGTGACACAGGTAACGTCAGGAGTGCGAGGTCGTTGGGTCGTGTTGGTCGTCCATCAGGTGATAATTGAAAGGTGTGTGTGTGTGTGTGTGTGTGTGTGTGTGTGTGTGTGTGTGTGTGTGTGTGTGTGTGTGTGTGTGTGTGTGTGTGTGTGTGTGTGTGTGTGACAATTGTTTTTCTTTTCCGTCTAGGTATTTTCTTTCATTTTGAATATTTCCCTCTCATTTTTATTTTATTCATGGTATTTTTGTTCATTTACATTATTTATTTTCACGATTTATTTATTATTTCACTGTTTTTTTCTGTGTGTGTGTGTGTGTGTGTGTGTGTGTGTGTGTGTGTGTGTGTGTGTGTGTGTGTGTGTGTGTGTGTGTGTGTGTGTGTGTGTGTACCCCGTTCCTCTCCTCAGTTTTCTTTACTCCTGCTTGCGATAGGTGAGGAGCAACCTTCGTCCTTACTACCCTACGTCTTTTTCTTTCGACTAGATAGTGCAGCTTACCATAACCAGCCTTAAGACCGCCAACAAGTATGCTGCTATTTGTTCTTCGTTTGTATTCCTTTGTATTTTTTTTTTCTTATTTGCCTATATTTACTCTTCTTCCTTCACTTCCCCCCTTGCTATTTCTGCTTCTTCCTCATTCCATATCTATTTACACTTCCTCTTCCTCCTCTCTCTTACCTCTCTTACCTCTCTTTTACCTCTCTTACCTCTCCTTACCTCCCTTTTCCCTCTCTCACCTGCTTTTACCTAACCTCTCCCTCTTTCTTCCTCATTCTACTAAATTCACTCACCATTAAGTTCTCTCCCTTGCTATCTTACAATTACCTTCAGTCTCTATCTTCCTATCTACCTTTCCTTTTCTTCCTTACTTCATTTCTCCTACATCACCACATTCCCTTCATCCTGATTATTTTTCTCTTTCATAATCCCTCGTCTCTATCTACCTTTCTTTTCCTCTTCTTTACTTCCTTTCCTTCACTGCACTTCTTTTTCCTTTGTTATTTTCTCTTTCCTGTTTCATAACCCACTCGTCCTTTCACCTTTCACGCTCTCTTCCTTCATGTAGTACCTTTGTTCCCGCGTCTGTGCTTCCCCCGTCAACAGGTGAGGCGCTGGTGTACGTATTGACTGAGTTAAGGTGAGGACATGCGTGCTGCATCATGAGATAAGAGAGAGAGAGAGAGAGAGAGAGAGAGAGAGAGAGAGAGAGAGAGAGAGAGAGAGAGAGAGAGAGAGAGAGAGAGAGAGAGAGAGAGAGAGAGAGAGAGAGAGAGAGAGAGAGAGAGAGAGAGTGTGTGTGTGTGTTAAAAGTGCATATTTTTTTTCATCGTGTCGTTAGGGTTTATTAAATATTCCTTGACCTTCCTGTCTCCCTCCTCCCTCCTGCCGGAACCCTCACACATACCATCATCATTACCATTACCACCATCACACACCACCCTCATTATCACTACCATCACGCACACACACACACACACACACACACACACACACACACCATCACCATCACCATCACCATCATCACCACCATCACCACGTCCTCCCTAACCGCAATTATCAACACTACTGTGAAATTCTTTTCCTTCCACCACCACCACCACCACCACCACTACCACCACCACCACCAGCATTACCGCACCACCACTACTACAAACCTCTCCTCCTCCTGCACTGTTTTAACCACCACATCCTGCTGACTTCATTACCTTCAAAACAATCACCACCACCACCGCAATCACTCCTTCGCCACCACAACATCCTTCTCCTCCACCCCTTCCCTCCGGCTCCTTGCCTCGCACCACCACCACCAGCACCACCACCACCGCCGCATCACCGACACAGGAGGTGGCTGAGCGGGTCTGGACGAGGTACCTACGAACAATTGCGGTTCGAGCACCATAGGGGAGAGGCTCAGGCTGTGGTGACGCGTCAAGGGAAGCGCGGAGCGTGAGGAGACTCTTCAAGACTCCATGTATGAAAACTGTATGAAAGTAATAATGTGGGACGTTGTGGACGCCTCGGCCCCCAGACACTGCACTCACATACCCTCACTGAGTCCCGTATCCAGAAACGCTTTACTCTCTCCCTACGACTATTTTTCAAAGGCCACAAAAATGATTACCCGGATTCTCAAGACTGCTCCTCCCTTTTAATAATGTAGAAATTTTGTCAATCTGCCACCAGAACCGTAAAAACACACTTAATAACACGTGTAGTTTCAACTAAAGCCTTTTGAATGTAGCTGAATTGCGGCGCAGAAGTGTTTCAGAATATGCACGAGACACGCATGGGTACTGACAGGCGGGTAGGGTTAGGGATGAGAGGGATGAGTGATGGGCACAGCTATAGGCATGCCACGTGTAGGCCTACTGGTTTCTTTGCAGCTTCCCTCGTGTTCCTATGTATTAATATAGGAAATATTAGCGATAACGAGAAGAACAAGAACATGAATAACAATAATAATAAAAACAAGAACAACAACAACAACAACAACAACAACAACAACACAACCATCACCACCACCACAACCACCACCACCACTACCACCACCACCAACGACAACAACAACAACAACAACAACAACAACAAAACAGCCAAGAAACAATGGCATTCCCACTGAGACAAACGCAACATAAAGAGGAAGAAGAGGAGGAGGAGAAGGAGGAGAACATGGTTAGTAGTGGCAGTGTAGGTGTAGGTGGAGGTGTAGGTGGGTAGTGGTGTGTGGTGTTGTGTCTGGGTGTCTGGGAGGATGGGAGGATGGAGCGAGGGAGAGGTGATGCGGTGGGTGGACGGCGCTATCGGGAGGACAAGGGCTGGCTGATAGGAGGTGAGGGGGCGACAGGGAGGTGCCTGTGCCCGCAGATAACACGTGACGCCTGGATGACTTCAGAGGGAGCCCAGGGAAGCCTTGTTTATTAAGCCACTAGCCATCTTATTTCTTTTTCCATTTGCATATAACACAGCTAGGGCGTTTGTCTTTGCTAAGAGGTACAGGTGGAGGAGTAGGAGGAGAAAGAGGAGAGTTTTCGTACGCTAGTCTCTCTCTCTCTCTCTCTCTCTCTCTCTCTCTCTGTGTGTGTGTGTGTGTGTGTGTGTGTGTGTGGTGCTGATAGTTGAGGAGAGAAAAGGAGAGGCGACGGGAGGGTTGGGAAGGGATAGGAAGGGGATGGGAGACGTGAGTGAGGGGAAGAATAAGAAGCAAAAGAGTGGGCGGCGGTGGTGAATCAAGGAGGGGAGGAGGGGAGGGAGAGGAGAGGGAAAGGATCTGTTGTGGTTTGACAAGCGATGAATCTAATCAGAATTTAATGCTCCTCAAAGCCTCTCGATACCTTTAAGTAGGACCTTCGCGCTATGTTAGGCTCCAGTCCTCTCTTTCTCTCTCCCTTCGACTCTCCTACTCCTCCTGTTCCTCTTGCTCCTCCTCCTTCTCCTCCTCCCCCTCTCGCCACTTCAACCATCGCCCATCACTCCTCCTTTCATCATTTCAATATATTGCACCAATTTGGCTATCTATCGGTCTCACAATAGGCCACAGACAGACAGCTCCTTCGTTTATCTATCAACTAAGATCCGTGTCTATTTTTAACAAGCGTCGCAGTTCCGTGTCGGGGCCGTATTGTGCAAACTGGCCACTTCCATATAGTTCAAGGTTACTAAATCTGTACTGATGCTATTCATGCCTCGTGTGTGTGTGTGTGTGTGTGTGTGTGTGTGTGTGTGTGTGTGTGTGTGTGTGTGTGTGTGTGTGTGTGTGTGTGTGTGTGTGTGTATGTGTGTGTGTGGTGAACTGGTGTAGCAAATAAGCCTTCCATTGGGTTTGCAGGAGAGAAAAGTAATGAATAAATTAAGATATACATTCTATTACGTTTTTCGGACTAGGTAGAGGCAAGAGAGAGAGAGAGAGAGAGAGAGAGAGAGAGAGAGAGAGAGAGAGAGAGAGAGAGAGAGAGAGAGAGAGAGAGAGAGAGAGAGAGAAAGGTTACAGCCAGTGGTATATGCATTATAAGCTGCGTTATTATCCAGTTCCTGTATTTAGTGTCTGACTTTTCCTGCTGTCCCTTACTTTTTGAGCGACAGCGTGATTCTCCCTCATGCATACATACATACATACATACATACATACATACATACATACATACTTATGCACCACTCCTCGTCTGTGTCGCTCACTCTAGCATTAGCACACACACACACACACACACACACACACACACACACACACACACACACACACACACACACCTAATCATAAGTAATAAAAAAGATTTATTAACCTTGAACTTTAACTATATAAAACTATAAATCTCTTCCTCACAATTTCTCTTACCAGTATCTAACGTGAATATTGAAGCCTTATGTATGTATGTATGTATGTATGTATGTATGTATGTATGTATGTATGTATGTATGTATGTATATATAAATGTATTACAATAAAAAAAGAGGAAGGGTGGTGAGAACACTGAGATAAGGAGGGAGAGAATGAAGGGGAGAATGAAAGGGAGACTGACAGACAGATAAAGTTCCTGGGAGAGAGAGACAGAGAGACAGAGAGAGAGAGGCAGGCAGAGGCAGGAAGGGAGAGGAGAGGAGAAAAAAGAAGAGAGAGAAGAGAGACTATGGACGAGGGAGGGAGAGAGGGAGGGAGGGAGGGAGGGAGTGAGAGGACGAGGACGAGGACAGGGGTCTTTGTGAGGTGGATAAAGGTTCGCTCGAAGATAAACAAACGCATGCAGGGAGGCGGAGGGGCGGCGACCACTAATGAGGCCAATGATCTGCTTAGCGAGCCCGGATTAGGAGGCTGCTGGAGGGATTACACGGAAAAAATAACAGATCGAGAGCCGGCGGGGACAACGGGTGAGAAAGAGAGAGAGAGAGAGAGAGGAAGAGGGAGAGGGAGGGTGGGTGAGAAGGGAAGAATAGAGGGGAATGGATGGAGAGAATGACAAAGCAAACGCAGGAGAGAGAGAGAGAGAGAGAGAGAGAGAGAGAGAGAGAGAGAGAGAGAGAGAGAGAGAGAGAGAGAGAGAGAGAGAGAGAGAGAGAGAGATACTACTTACTGGCGACAAACCCACTTGACTACGAACGAAGGCGATGTATATATAGTGGCGCCCAACACACCCTCTCCTTACCCCAACCAATCCTATCTCCCAATACCACCTCCTCCCTCCCTCTCCCTCTCCCTCTCCCTCTCTCTCTCTCTCTCTCTCTCTCTCTCTCTCCCATGCTAACCACCGTCGGCGTCACCCCCTCGTTACACGCGTTGGTCCGCCAGACGAGGACCGACGCGCGTGACGGGGCCCTGATGTAATGTGGTGGCGGGGCTTGTAATCTGGGCTCTCCGGGGCGTCCTTCTCGTCTAGGTAATGCGAGGTCAGGGCGGCTCGCAATCAGGGAGGGCTCAGGTTAGGGGGATTATGGGTGGCTGTGTGAGAGCTGTGTTATCTTGGCTTTTTTTTTTAGTGTGTGTGTGTGTGTGTGTGTGTGTGTGTGTGTGTGTGTGTGTGTGTGTGTGTGTGTGTGTGTGTGTGGAGTGAGGGAAGAGTGGAGGTGAGAGAAGTGGAGACATGAGGAAAGGAGAAGAGAGGAGAGAGGAGAACAAACACGGGAAGGGAAGGGAAGAGGAGAGGAGAGGAGAGGAGAGGAGAGAAGAGGAGAGAGAGAGAGAGAGAGAGAGAGAGAGAGAGAGAGAGAGAGAGAGAGAGAGAGAGAGAGAGAGAGAGAGAGAGAGAGAGAGAGAGAGAGAGAGAGAGAGAGAGAGAGAGAGCAATATGGTGAGATTATAATGACATCCGGACCGAAATCTGCCGAGTCTCTCTCTCTCTCTCTCTCTCTCTCTCTCTCTCTCTCTCTCTCTCTCTCTCTCTCTCTCTCTCTCTCTCCCAGGCGTAAAGTAACACCACCGCGAACACTTTAATTATTCCTAATTCTCGCTTGGCATCTTGACCCTCCCGCTTACACCACCACCACCACCTCCTCCACCTCCATCACCACCCTTGCCTTCTCAAATTAACCCGGATTTACCACCTTAGCGAGTACCTCTACCATCTGCCTCTTACACTCCAACCTCCAAAGCTGACCTCCACTCCCTACAGAAACAACTGGCTCTGGAGACTATCGCCACGGTTCCCTCCGCTCACCACCTTTACGTTGATGGATCTGTGCAGGCAGTGTGCCGTGTTCTCTCTCATCAGTAACCTACCAGTTGGCCGCAGACTCCCTAATGCATCCAGTTCTACCTACCGTGTGCTCCATGGCTTCCTGGATGCTGTGACTCTCCCCACTCAGGAGAGAATGAACGGAGTAGTCATATGACTTCCAATCAGCGCCTCACACCCTCTCCTCTCCATGACCAGCGTCCCTCAGTGTTGTGAACAGGATACTTCATCAGCTAGCTATAGCCCGTGATAGTTTCCTTGTGATAGCTTTCCTATGGATACCCTCCGATGTTGGAGTCGCAGCTAATGACAATGGAGATAGTCTAGCTAAACTTGCTTGTGCCCTGAACGTTCCTGACGTGCCTGCCATACCCTCTCTTCAGTGCTATAGACGCTTACTATACTCTGCCTCGCATGCCTTAGTACTGCAACGAAGAAACGCTGAACGAGGCGACAATGCTTCAATAAGACACTATGAATATTTTGTTCAATGCGCCCATAAATACCGTCACCACGGACTCATGGTGCGGCGACACGATGTGGTGAGTGCCAGACTAAGGCTGGGGTACCGGCTGTTGTGGCAGGTGTATCAAGCGGTGGATGTACCTCATCACTCCTCATGCAGACTGTGTGACCTGCCGACAACCAATACTATCCATCACTACTGCTTAGAATGTCCCATTGTTAGACACCTGCTGCCACAGGCCCAAGATTTGATTACTCTTTGCAAATGTTTGTTAAAGGAAAACATTCTTGATGAGATTCTTGTACAATACCCACACTTTAGCGGATACTAAATATGGATTGTTTCTTTATTTCTTTGTGTGTGTGTGTGTGTGTGTGTGTGTGTGTGTGTGTGTGTGTGTGTGTGTGTTAGTAGATGGATACCTGTTGTCTCCCAAATAACATAATATGCACCAGGTTTAACACTGTTTTGTCTACGTTTATCATGAAATCCTATCTTTTGTTTCCACTAGGCTATATTGTATTCCATTAATTTCGTACTCGCCTGGCGCCCACTGGACGTAATAAACTGATCAAATCATTGGCTACTCCACCACCACCACCACCACCACCACCACCACCACCACCACCACCACCACCACCACCACCTCACCCACTGAATTGTAAAGGGGAAGTGTTAGGGAGACGAGCGATATTAGATGTATAGTTGGTCATATTCTGTTTTCTTCTATCTTTTCCTTTCTTTCCTTTTTTTTCTTTTTTCTTTCTTTTCTTCTTGTTTTTGTTCTTGTTTTTTTCTTGTTTGGTCCTTTTTCTACAACTATTTTTTCCCCTCTGCTGTTAGTGAATTTCAGGTTTGCAGTAGTAGAAGAAGTAATATTGGTAACTGTAGTAGTAGTAGTAGTAGTAGTAATAGTAGTAGTAGTAGTAGTAATAGTAGTAGTAGTAGCAATAGTAGCAGTAGCAGAAGAAGTCACAGAAGCAGAAGCAGCAATACACACTTTAGACAGAAGACACAGGAACCGCAGTCATCTTTCCTCACATCTTACTCCTTTCCTTTCCTTTCTCAGCATCTTCATCCACCACCACCGCCAGCAGAACCACCTCTCCTCCCTGTTCTGTCCTCCTCACTCACCCTCCCCCACCTCCTGCCCCTCCCCGTCCCTGCTGTCTACCCAACCATTCGCTAGTCCATCATTTCTGTTCGTCAAGCGTCATACTCGTTGCAATGTTTGATTTTATCTCGCCCAAGGACGTCGCGGTGTGTGCAACGTGTCAGTTTTTTGCGATAGATCCATTACTATAATTCCCTGCATTGAGCCGCGCCGACCTGGCCTGGAGAGTGAGGAAGAAGAGGGAGGATGGGAGGATGGGAGAGGAAGAAAAAGATGCTGGGAGGAAGAGGAAGAGAAGGAAGAAAGGAGGGAAGAATGGAGGAAGGGAAGATGGGAGAGGGAGGAAGGGAGGATGGAAAGGGAAGAAACAGATCCTCGAAAGAAGGTCAAGAAGAGGAGGAAGGGAGATAAGGGAGAAGTGAAGGAAAGAAGGGAGAGATAAAGGGATGAAGGAAGGAAAGGAAGAAGGGAGAGGTGATGAGGAAGGATGGGAGAGGAAGAAAAAGATGCTCTAGAGAAGGGAAAAAAAGATGAGGAAGGAAGGAAGGAAGAAAGAAAGAGAAGAAGGGAAGGAAGGAGGGAGAAAAGAAGGAAGGAAAGGAAGAAGGGAGAGGTGATGAAGAAGGAGGGAGGAAAAAATTAAAGTGTAGAATGTAAAATGAAGGAAAGGAAGAAAAAGAAGAAATAGGAAACGAGGAAGGAAAAGAAAGAGTAGATAGACAAAGGGATAAATGAAGCGAGTGTTACCATGAAGAGGAAAATACGTAGCAAAAAATTAGAGAGGGAAATAAGGAGAATGAAGAAGGGAAGAAGAGTAAATGGAAGAGGAAGTAAGATAGAGAAAGATGGATGGTTGGATGGAAGGAGTGAGGGATGGAAAGATGTCACGCTATAAAAGAATGTATGGAAGAAAAGGAAAAGAAGAAAAAAGAAAGAAACACGAAAAAAGGTATGAAAGAAGAGAATAAAGTGATAAAGAGAAGCAGAAAGGATAGAAAATAGAAAAAGGGAGCGAATGAAGAAAACGAGAGGAGATCAAATGGAAGAGGAGAATATGAGGCAAGTTTGAAGGAAGTGCAAGCAAGAAAGGAAGGGATAACTAAAGGAGTGAGAGAAAATACAGGAAGAGAGGCCACATGTCAGAAGAACGTGGTAAGGAAGGTAAAGACGAAGGAAGAGAGAAAAGTAGCACTGTCAATGATGATAAAAGGAAAGGAAAAGGGAAGGAAAGAGGAAAAATGGGAGACCAGCAGCGGTAATGTAATGTAACTACTACTACTGCTACTACTACTACTACTACTACTACTACCACCACCACCACCACCACCACCACCATCAACAACAACAACAACAACAACAACAAAGAATACAGTTTAGCAGATACTTGGCTCATTCTTTGTAAAGGTGACAGGTCCAGAGATTGTATTAAAGGAGGGAGAGAGAGTGAGTGAGGAAAAGGGAAAGGGAATGAAAGGGTAAAGGAAGGGAGGGAGGGAGGGAGAGAGAGGCGGTGTGGTTGAGGAAATCAGAGAAGTATTGTATCCTCTCCTCCTCCTCCTCCTCCTCCTCTTCCTCCTAAGCACCCTTCATGGCTCTGAGCTGTAATTAAAGCTTTTTTGAAGATCAAGAGGGCAACATAAGTGGGGGAGAAAGGACAGGAACGTGAAGGAGAGAGAGAGAAAGAGAGAGAGAGAGAGAGGCAGGGAGGAAGAGAAAGAGGGGGAAGACACTTGGATAAATCAGAAATCCATTTTAAACATGACACCCTTCAATATATTCTTCACCCTTAACCTTTCAACTCACTCCCTGATACCTGCCCTTCCTCCCTTTCTCCCTCCTCTTCCTTCCCTCTCCCCATTGTCTCCCCGGGCTCGTGGGGGGTCGTTAGGGCGAAAGGAGTGAGGATTAGGAAAAGGGTAACAAGGGTGAGGGCGAGGGAGAGGGTGAGGGTGCGTGGAAGGACGGCTTGGGGTGTGGGAGAGGCGAACAGAGGGAAGAGGGACAGGAAGAGGAGGAAGGGAGATGGAGATGAGGGTGGGTTAATGAGGGGGAAGAGGAGAAGTGATGGGAGTGGAGGAGGGTTGTTGTGGGTAAGGGAGGAGGTGTTTCAGGGTAAGGTAGGAAGGCAGACAGGGGGAAGGGGAGGGGAAGGAAGGGGGAATGGGGTGTCAGGGAGGTAGGGCACAAGATGGTGGGGTGCAGGGTGTCAGGGGGCAGGGGAACAGACGCCCAGCTGTGTGGTCAGGGCCTTATAGGGATCAGTCAGGGGGAAGCCATCTTACTCGTCTTATTTATTCCCCCTGACTCATTCCGGGTCACACTGCGTCACCCTCACCCTCCCTGATTACTCTCACTCATTCTTCCTGTTCCTATCCTCCAAACTCCGTCACTCCCTCATCCGCCTCCCTGATCTTTACGCCGCATAGTTCACCTTGATCCTCCTTATATCACTCTTACTTACCGGCTATTCGTATTCTTATTCCAAAACTTTCCTTGTCATTTGCTCACTCGCCTTCCAGTCCTTTCACCACGTTCGGGAACTCTCTCTGGTCACTCCGCGTCAGGTGATGTACTGTTATGGCATGTCTAGTTTTGTTTCTTTATCTTAATCTTATCCATTTATGTCCTCTTGAGATTATGTCCGATTATCCTGCCGCCTCACTCTCATCTAACATCATCATCAGCAACAACAACAACAACAACAACAACAACAACAACAACAACAACAACAACAACAACAACAACAACAACAACAATAATAATAATAATAATAATAATAATAATAATAACAATAATGTAAGATTCCATAAAAAGAAATAAGATAAAAGCATAAACGATTTGAGCAATACATGAAGAGTAAAGTGGGAGAAAGCAAGAGGTGAGTACAAGGACGTACAGATGAAACCCACTAAGAAATGTTATATCTTCAGTTACTTTCTGCCAATAGACTTTCATAGCTGGCACAGATCCGCTTCCCTTTGCCATCCACAGTGGACAGTGATGGAAGACAGCAGTCGAGGAAACGATTATCCTGTGTTGCTTTCCTCACTTCTCACCTTCTCATAATCGAGGAGAGAGAGAGAGAGAGAGAGAGAGAGAGAGAGAGAGAGAGAGAGAGAGAGAGAGAGAGAGAGAGAGAGAGAGAGAGAGAGAGAGAGAGAGAGAGAGAGAGAGAGAGAGTTTTTTCATATGTAAGAGAAGCACTGGTCTCTGGTTACAAGAAAACAAAATACTTAGAAAAATAAAAGCCCATTCAGGTGCCAGCATCTAAAAGATAGGACCAAAAAGATTATCTAAAAGTGAAGGAGTGTCTTGAAACCTCCCTCTTGAAAGAATTAAAATTATAGATAGGAAGAAATACAGAAACAGGTAGATTGAGAATACTGGTTAACTCTTATTTGTCTTTTGTGGTATCTCGAAGCTCCTCCATTTTGTATCAGTGTCTGGAGTGATAGCACTGGGCGTGTACCTGTAATTAAGCTTCCTCCGCGAGACATTTTAAACAGGTATGCGCTGAGCAGATGGAGAGTCTCATGTTTTGCTACCCGGGGCCATCTTGCATTAGCATCTTCGTGTTGAATGAATACTGGGTTCTGCTAAAAAACATTCAGGTATAGTTTCTTGGTACTAGTGAAGGTGATTTGCAATAATAATATGATTCACATCTATTTTTTTCTCTCTCTTTATTTGCGGATGAAGTTGAGCAAAGTAAGTAAGGTAAAAAAAATCACTATACAAGGTAGGTGGTTCGTCATGATTTACGTGTATTTTTTCCTCTTCTCTCTCTCTCTCTCTCTCTCTCTCTCTCTCTCTCTCTCTCTCTCTCTCTCTCTCTCTCTCTCTCTCTCTCTTACGCAGCTGGAGTTGGGCGAAGTTTAAGAAAACAAACCAAAACTCGCCCACACCCGCTGATCACGCCGCCACTCTCTACACTTACACGTGGACGGAAGCAAGCAAACTGAGCTACACAAAGAAAACCTGTTTGATCCAAAAAAACTAATATGCAAACAAGCATCTCATCATTTTCTCTAGGCAAGTGTGTACAGTTTGCATTAATTTCCTGCTTCTCACTCCTGCCGTCCATTTCTCCCTGAAGTCTGGCATTTTCTCCTTCAGGTTTCAGAATATTGAAGTGCAAATAGTTTCATGATCATGTCCCTGCAGCTTCGTCAGGCAGACACTGTTACACCAAAACAATACTCAACGGAGGGACTTCATGAGACACCACGACAGACGGACAGACCTCTCTCTCTCTCTCTCTCTCTCTCTCTCTCTCTCTCTCTCTCTCTCTCTCTCTCTCTCTCTCTCTCTCTCTCCTTCATGGTATACGGTGGTTCACAAAGAAGTATGCTGGAGTGATAGTACACTAAAACATTGTGGTCTTTCGTGCAAAAAAAGAAGACAAAATAATCAAAGATGCAAAATTAAAACATGAACCTTTCGTAATAAATGGGAAAAGTTTATAAGAATTTGCCGGAACCCTTTTCTATTAAGTTTTCTGGCAGGCAACAATTAGGATTTTATCTTTTAAAGTTCTTGGCCATCCTTCTTCACGCGTAAAAAAAAAAAAATAATAATAATAATGAATAACTAAGTAACTAACAAAGAAGGATGTGTAAGCTGGGAGAATGTCGAGGTGTTGTGAGGAGCAGAGCAGCACAGAACCATTCCCTTTGTTCAACACATGATACTAGTTGAGGAAATAATAGGGCATCACAGAAGCATCGATTTGTGGAGTTTGCTTAGCGCAGCGCGACGGGGGGGAGCAGGGGTTGGGTGGGAGGGAGGGAAACGTTCAGAGCACAACACTGGAGAGAACAACAGCACAGCGCGGCGTGGCGGTGAGGGAAGTGGTGCTCAACTTACTCAACTGATGGACTCTGTTTCTCTTCACCATATGTCTCCATTATTTATTTTACGTGAGGTCCTGTGGTGCTCCTCTCTTTGTCTGGTGCAAGGAGTGCTGCGCTATCGCGGCCACAAAATGATTTGTTTATGGTCAAGCAAAACCTGTTGTACAACTTCCTGACAGTGAGGCTCAAAATATTGGGGCCAATTATCCCCAACGATTTGTGTTCTGCAGGAAAACAAACGTCTTCTGGTGTTTACGGTTGTTACATTAATTTTTCAATAACTTAATATTATCTGATCTAGAAACAATCATGAACCCACGAAAAGGATTATTGCTTAAATTTACAGGTCTCGTTGTGCAATGCTTTCCTATCATCGTAATGAGCAGAATGGCCATTAGAAAAGCCAGATAAATTTTAGAAAAATAATATTACATTAAATGCCTGCCTTTCCTGTTCACCTGTGCCTGGCGGCGCGGCCACCACGGCGGCATGGCGAGCCTGAAAGGACAGGTGTGGTGGTGGCAGACAAGTGTGGTGGTGAGATAACTGTTTGGTAAAAATAAGAATACAAATACTCAGCAGGAAGAACACCTTCTTCCATCAAACAGGAAAAGGTGTTGTGGGTAATGTCAGAGAAACAACAGATGAAAAATCTTATAAATACATATATGGAAAAAAAGAAGAAAAGAATCATTTAAAAAAATGAGAGAGACACACAACCAAAAGGAACCAGACCTAATAACATCAATACGCATTACGCAGCAAGCCAGCACACGTTGCCAGCAGCAGCGCGTAGCTGCACAGCGCATGTCACTGCCTCGCGTCCCGAAACCTGCCTCGCACACTCTGCGGCGCCAACCACCCAGTGTTCAGTAGTGTCTCGCCGCGGCCTTGGCCTCGCCCTTCACCGGAGCCTCCAGGGGCGGCCGAGGCTTTATCTGGCCAGGCGAGGCTGCAGGAAAACTTTACGTGTGTTTGTACTTGTGTGGATCAGGTGTGATAAAGTGTGTGTGTTTGTATGTGCGTGGTTCAGGTGTGTGTTTGTACCTGTGTGGTTCAGATTATAAACTAGACATAATGAAATTTTAAAAGACGATAGACAAGAAATTGGCTCACAAATGGAGTGAGAATGAGTGGAACAATGTTAATAAGAGCGTGGTGAGTGCACAGACACAACTAGGCAGCGTCAGAAGGAGGTTGCACACGCTTATGGATGATGATGGCAGATAATAAGTTTTAAGTACTCAAGAGCTGCCTTGTGTAGCTTAACTGAGCTTTTGCAATCTCTTATTTTATTATGTTCTTATTATTTTACGTTGATTCTCTCTCTCTCTCTCTCTCTCTCTCTCTCTCTCTCTCTCTCTCTCTCTCTCTCTCTCTCTCTCTCTCTCTCTCTCTCTCTCTCTCTCTCTCCTTCCTTACATTTCCACACATACACTCAGTTTTCCTGTTTCACTAAAAGGCGAAGATTAAAAAAAAAAAAAAAAAAAACGGACAAAAAATCAGGTTTGTTCCCATGTACTGGATCACCACCACCATCACTACCAACTCGGAACTCAAGCATCGTCCCCTTATTTCTCACTCCTCTCTCCTTCCGTCCCTCCTTCCCGTCCTGTCTCTCCTCATCGCGTCCCCCGTTCTCTCTCAGCCAGGAGCAGCGAGCTGACCCTTAACTGACGATGTGTGAAGAGCGTGTGCAGATAAAGAATTCAGTGCTTCATGCTTCGCGGCTCCCAAACCCGGCGCTTCAAGGCTCACTGCTCCATACATCAGCGCCTCGGGATAGTGATTGAAACCCGCTCTGCACCCACTGACTGATAGCAAAGTGAGGGGGAAACAATGAAGGGATGTGAAGGGATGCATAAAGCTGTTGCCTGGAACTTGAAGTCTGACACGCCAAGCTGCATCGTCCAGAACAGGGAAACTTGACATCATCTTTTGCTTGACTCTAGTGTCACTCTTTAACCTTAACACGCCAAGCTGCATCGCTCAGAATTCAACGTCACCTTTTAATCCCCTTCAGTGTCACTTTCTAATCTTGCACGTCAAACTACATCGCCTAAGTCAGGACTCAGAACAGCTGTATCCCCTTGCTGTCTCCTTTGGTTCCCCTTCAGTGTCTTTCTCTAACCTTTTTAACTCGCTGACTGCCACTTGGTACACCTTTCCCTAGCTACCAATCACTGTGAGACATCTTTACTTGTTTTACAGCCACATCCAATCTTTAAACTGGATAGATATTGCAAAAAACTATTCTTTTCAACTATAACTTTCTTGCAAATGATTATATATATCTCATACATTGCTGAC
>NC_087153.1:34988021-34990521 GCF_035594125.1 Scylla paramamosain | reverse complement strand
CCTTTTAAAAATATTCCTTATGAGAGAACAAAAGTATTAACTATACAAGCCAAGATCCGTTCAAGTTTTTTTTTTTCCCTTGTGCATCACTGAAAAGCTTACAGTACTATAAAGTTACTGCGAGTCACAAGACCTTTGTGTTGTGCAGGTGGATGAATACTTACGAAACAACCTACCACCAGTCTAGCATCACTTGGTTGCACAGGAGGAGGAGGAAGAGGAGGAGGAGGAGGAGGAGGAGGAGGAGGAGGAGGAGGAGGAGGAGGAGGAGGAGGAGGAGGAGGAGGAGGAGGAGGAGGAGGAGGGATCAGAACACCAACTGGTCTCTCAAAATTGCTCTGTTACTCCTGCTCTGTGTTAGTCAGCTGCGGCATTCAACTCCCCAGCACCTAGAGGCACTTAGCTCCTGTGTGTGTGTGTGTGTGTGTGTGTGTGTGTGTGTGTGTGTGTGTGTGTGTGTGTGTGTGTGTTCGCACCTGGACCCCGCTGCACTTGGCTGGGAAAGGCCGAGAGAGAATAAGCTATGCAAGGCTAAGAACAGGCATTAAGAACCTAGGCTGAGCGGGGACGAGTACCTAACTATCAGGATGAGTAGGAGTAGTGAGGGACGGGGACTGCGGCGGCCTGGATTCAGCCAATTTGGAGTAAACAGGAGCACTACGGATAAAATCGGGTTGAATATCATGATGAGAGATAATATCGGGGAATAGTGTAGCGGATTTAGAGTGCGCAGGGCTTAACTAGGGCGGCTGTGCTCGCTGGCCTGGGAAAGTGTAAGGCCCAGTTGAGAAGAGTGAGGTTTTGAGTGGGATTGACTTGACTAAATACACGAGACTCCGCTGACGAACGAGAACAGGAGGCAATGATCATCTTTTCTTTCGAACTTTTTCTTTTTCTTTTTCTTTTTTTTTTTTTTTTTGTCGAGGTGTTTATTCTGTCAGGATGTGTAAAGATGCGAATTATCGAAAAACTGTGTCATTTTCTTCTTAAGTCCTGTCAAAAGATACTGAACTTCGAAATTCGTTCGAAACAGGAGGTACAAATTCGAGGTATGTGTAGTTTTGATATGAATGTGCAGACCAGATGGAGTGTGCACAGCTGGGATGGACTGAACACGGCTGGGATGAGTGGTGCAGAGCTGTGGAGAGAAGTGGCAGGCTGTATTGGGCTGTAGCAAGCTGCGGTGAGCTTTGTTGAGCTGTAGCAAGCTGTAGTGGAATGTTGCGGGTTGCGGTGGGTTGTAGCAAGCTGTGGTGGGCTGTAGCAAGCTGTGGTGGACTGTGGCAGGCTGTGGTGGTATGCGAGGAGGCAAGGGGCGGAGAGAGGTGGGGCAGGGAGGGGCTGAGGGCCGTTTTAAGGGCACTATGGTCCGCCACAATAGAGTCTTTGTACCCTAAAATACAGTATCGTGTTCGCCCCCACACTGACGCGGCCTGTGGGGGGAAGGTGGAAATTATATCATCTTTTCCCGCGTAATACAGCGAAGTTGAGACTCTTTTTCCCTCGCTTCTTTTCTTACACTTTTTTTTCCCCCGCAGTGTGTAAACTTTATCATTTTCCTCTGACATTCTTCTTGATTTTTACTGCTTTTCACTTGATTTCGTTCACATATATATATTTTTTTCTTTCTTTTCCAACAGACTTTTCGATCTCTCTCTCTCTTTCTCCCTCGCTCTCTAAATCTACCAGACTTTCATGATTTCACCTCACAGTATACATCTAATGCTACACCCCCCTACTCTCTCTCCCTCTCTCTCTCTCTCTCTCTCTCTCTCTCTCTCTCTCTCTCTCTCTCTCTCTCTCTCTCTCTCTCTCTCTCTCTCTTTCCCATTGTGACCGGGTCGTGGATGCTGGCGTAATGGACTCTTGGCGGGAGGGTCTTCATTTTCACCCTGAGTTCGAGTCCCCTTCACGTCCACTTGGGTTCGTCATACCCAACGAGACACCGGGCGCGGCTGACGGGGGGCGTGGGGAGGGGAGAAGACCAGCTGTTAGGGAAGAGGAGGGAGGGACGGGAGAACAGAGAGGGGAGAGGAGAGGAGAGATGTGAGGAGAGGGCAGGGATGGAGAACTGAGTAGATGCTTTGGTTGTGAGTGTGTTTATGTATGTATATGATTTTTTTTATATCCCCTCTTCTTCTTCTTCTTCTTCTTCTTCTTCTTCTTCTTCTTCTTCTTCTTCTTCTTCTCTCCACCCGCTAGTTCTCTCTCTCTCTCTCTCTCTCTCTCTCTCTCTCTCTCTCTCTCTCTCTCTCTCTCTCTCTCTCTCTCTCTCTCTCTCTCTCTCTCTTGCTTGTTCTCGTTGTTACTTTGTCTTGTGTCTTCTCTGTTTCTCTTCGTCTGGTCTTCGTTTCAGTTAGTTTTCTTTTCTATCTCCTTTTTTTTGTGATTATGTGGTTCGTTTTTTTTGTGTGTGTTTGCTTCATTCTTTCCATCTCTCTAGTTTTTTTTTCTCCTTTCCATGTTTTTTTTTTGTTTTTATTATTATTCTTGCGATATT
>NC_087153.1:34973021-34983021 GCF_035594125.1 Scylla paramamosain | reverse complement strand
TCCCCTCCCCTCCTCCTCTCTATAGTTCCCACAGGAAAAGAGGCCCCGCGACCCGCCCATAATTCCTCAGGGCCATAACATAATCCCATACAACGAAATACCAGCCAGGGTAGGAGTCAAAAATTTATATTCACAAGGGTACATGTCAGTGCAGGTTACGCCTCACCTGAGTCTTATTGTGTGTGATGTCTGTTGTTCTGTGATTTTCTTACGTGCATTTGTAGATTTTCTTTCTTTCTTTCTTTCTTTTTTTTTCTCGGCGGGGGATGGGGGGTAGAGGGTGACGTTGGTTAGGTTAGGTTAGGTTTAGTTAGGTCTGGTTAGTTAGGTTTGGTTTGGATTTATGACATATTACTAAAGACGATGATGACAACAACAACAACAACAACAACAACAACAACAAAAACAACAATAATAATAATAATAATAATAATAATAATAATAATAATAATAATAATAATAATAATAATAATAAAGACAATAGCAACAACATCAACAACATCAACAACACCAACAACGAGAAAAAAAAATCACGAGGCAGGCAATAACAATAACAATTCATCACCATCAGCGCCGCCGTAACCACACCAATAACGACAACGATAACAAGCACACAAAAACAGCCCCCCACACCTGGCCGCCTCGCCCCAACACCTACAATTAATTCCTCGCGGGACAAATTACTCCGCCGCCCAATTACGGGTGATTCTGACGCTTGACCCTCGACCTCTGAAGCACCACTTCCACCACCACCACCACCGCCATCATTACCATCTCCTCTTCCTTCTCCCTCTCCTTTCCCCCTCCTCCTCCTCCTCCTCCTCCTCCTCCTCCTCCTCCTCCTCCTCCTCCTTCTTCTGTTCCAGCTCCTTATACCCTTCCGCTTACTTTTCTATTCCTCCTCTTACAGGTCCTGTTTTCATCTTTCTTCCTCTTTCCTTACTTTTCCCACCTCTCTTCCTCCTCCTCCTCCTCCAGCTCCTCATTTCATCCTTTCTCCTCTTTCTCCTCTTCTTCATTCCTTCCCTTTCCCACTTCTCCTCCTCCTCTTCCTTCTCCTCTATCTCCTTATACCATACCTCCTCCTCCTCCTCCTCCTCATCCTCCTCCTCCTCCTCCTCCTCCTTCTTCTTCTTCTCCTCCTTCTCCTCCAGCTCCCCCTCCTCTTCCTCCTTTTACCCTTCCTCCTACATCTTCATTTATCCTTCTTATCCCTCTCTGGTCCTTATGTTGACTAAGAAGAGAGAGAAAGAAAAAAGTGATAAGTAACTTTTCATCTCCTTTACATAATGCACACGAAGAGTTGGTGATTATTTTTCTTTAAACTGAAAAGGCAATAATAAGAGGAAAAAAAGTTGTCGGTAATTTTTCATCTCCTTTACTGAATGCATCTGAAGAGTTAATGATATTTTTCTTCACACTGTAAAAGGACTGAGTGGAAATCTAAGAAAAGCAAAAGGAAAGAAAGAAAAAGACATTTAACAATACAAAATGCAAGCAGTACATACGAGAATTTGGAGAAAAGATGATAGCCACCTTACGTGTGGACTTGTATCGACACTCCACTGCTGAGCTGAAAGAGTCCACGTTAAGAGAAGGAAGTATCACGAAGCTTAATGCCGAAAGAGATGGAGTGAAGGTATTTGTTAACTCTGACGCCAGCAAGGTGGTCGCAATGAAGATGAGTGTGAGTACGAAGGCTTGTGCAAGGGAGGCCGCTGGATGGAAATGGCTGGCGTGCTGTTGATAAGATCGGTGATACAGTGTCCGCAAACATAACGGTACAAGGTGAAATGCTGCAGCGAACTGTAAGATGTTGAAGTTATTAAAAATATGTAAATGAATATAATAAAAATAAGGGAGAAATAGTTATTCACTGCCTTGTTTATGAATGTGGAAATATGGTTTGTTGTTGTTGTTGTTGTTATTGTTGTTGTTGTTGTTATTGTTGTTGTTGTTGCTGTTGCTGCTGCTGCTGCTGCTGCTGCTGCTGCTGCAGCTATCGTTGTTGTTGTTGTTGTTGCCGTGGTGGTGGTGGTAGTAGTAGTAGTAGTAGTAGTAGTAGTAGTAGTAGTAGTAGTAGTAGTAGTAGTAGTAGTAGTAGCAGCAGCAGCAGCAGCAGCAGCAGCAGCAGCAGCAGCAGCAGCAGCAGCAGCAGCAGCAGCAGCAGTAGTAGTAGTAGTAATAGTAGTAGTAATTGTTGTTGTTCTTGTTGCCATTGTTGTTGCCATTGTTGTTGTTGTTGTTGTTGTTGTTGTTGTTGTTGTTGTAATAGCGGTAGAAGTGATAACAACAACAGTGTGTTCAATCATAATTACGTTTAACATTACAGTTCAGCTTAAAACTCTCATAAATTTCTCTTTTCACTTTTTGGCGCCGCATTCCCCATGGTCTGTCCTCTTTCACTTCACTCCTGCCGCACTCCCTTCACCCTTCCACTTTCTCCCCCGTTTCTATTCTTCACCCTTTTCCCAATCCTTTTCCTACACCCTCATATCTTTCTTTCTCTCTCTTTCCCTCCCTCACCCCCACTCTCCCTTACCTTTCCTTCATGACTGTGTACTCACCAGATTACCCTCCTCCTCCTCCTCGTCCTCCTCCTCCTCCTCCTCCTCCTCCTCCAAAAACTAGTTCTCAAAAAAATCGTATTAAGGTCATTTTCGGCTCCATTAAGCGTATTTAGTTCGGATTAGCGGTCGGCCGGATTAACGGTAAGTTCGGATAAGCGGTGGGTAGGCTCGCAAAGTTGAGATAAACGGTAACTTCGGATGAAGGGTGATTCCGGATACGATGACCATCTGTGTAACTATTAAAGTGAGTTTGTATTACGTATACTCGTATAGTGTTCATTCCATAGGGATTTGCATACACACACACACACACACACACACACAAAGCTAAATCTCTCTCTCTCTCTCTCTCTCTCTCTCTCTCTCTCTCTCTCTCTCTCTCTCTCTCTCTCTCTCTCTCTCTCTCTCTCTCTCTCTCTCTCTCTCTCTCTCTCTCTCTCTCTCTCTCTCTCTCTCTCTCTCTTCCTCATACTCCTCCTCATCACTCCCTCTCCCTTTCACCTCTCCAGCCCACAAAACAAGACAGCGCACATTACCAATAATAACAACAACCACAAATACTCGTGTAAAAATAAAGTAAGCACCACATGATAACCACTGACTCCCACGAAAACACAGGCAACAAAAGACAGAGAGAGAGAGAGAGAGAGAGAGAGAGAGAGAGAGAGAGAGAGAGAGAGAGAGAGAGAGAGAGAGAGAGAGAGAGAGAGAGAGAGAGAGAGAGCAACCAAGATACACGCAGATGGAGACGCAGACGAACGAGCCACGGCAAAAATGAAAACACAAGAGATGAAGCAGCCACAACACCTTCCTGCTAAGCACACACTTCCGACACTGCGGGACAAAGCGAATGAGGCGAACGAGAGAAATGACAAGAACATATAACATCAAACTATAATGGCAGCGGTAAGTGGAGCTGGGAACAATTGTGTACGAGTATGAGAAAGAGAGAGGGATGATAGTGAAAATAAAAAGGAAAATAAGATATAAAAGAATCACCTGCATTCCGGAAGTTGTGAGGGCGAGGGGAGGGGGGAGCGTGGGAGTGGTGGAGGGTTTGAAGGAGGAGGAGGAGAATGAGGAGGAGGAGGAGGAGTGAATGAAGGAGTGAAGGAAGGGGCGGCAGGAAGGACTGTTAGAGAAAGGAGCAAAAGAGAGAGAGAGAGAGAGAGAGAGAGAGAGAGAGAGAGAGAGAGAGAGAGAGAGAGAGAGAGAGAGAGAGAGAGAGAGAGAGAGAGAGAGAGAGAGAGAGAGAGAATGCACCTCTACACAAAACTCACACAAACGAGTAAAGAGAAAGAAGAAACGGAAGAGATTACGATACACAATACATACTAAGCTACAAGAACTAAAAGAACGACACACACACACACACACACACACACACTACAGTTTTGAGGAGACACGGTCTGAGAGGGGGAGTGCAGTGGGTGGGTGGGGGAGTCTAAGGAGGAAGGGAATGTAAGGGGGAAGGAGAGGGCAGTGAGAGGGAGAGTTGTAAGGGATTCTGAGCCGGATTATGAGGGACTCAGTCAACAGGCTGCCGGACGGACGGACAACAGCAGGCATTATGCAGACCGGACCGGCAGTGTAGGGAGGGAGAGTGGTGGTGGTGGTGGTGGTGGTGGTGGTGGGGAATATGATTGAGAGAGAGAGAGAGAGAGAGAGAGAGAGAGAGAGAGAGAGAGAGAGAGAGAGAGAGAGAGAGAGAGAGAGAGAGAGAGAGAGAGAGAGAGAGAGAGAGAGAGAGAGAGAGAGAGAAAGGCGATGGGTGATACATGTGTAATATCTGAGAGAAATCAACTCAAATGAATAAGTCATTGTATACCAGATGATGGCAAAAGATGTGTTACGTGTGATTACATTAACAAGTAAATGAAAGAGGGAGCGAGACATGACATGCGGGCGAGATCGTAGACTGCTTTTAACCCTTTCAGCGCCAGAGACACTTTCTAGGCTTCACAAAATCACCTTTTATTAATTAGGAAAGGAGTAAACGTAAAAATAATGCTAAATGATGAGTAGCTAGGGGAAATTTTTAACGCCTACATAACAACAAAAATCATCAATGCAGTTTCGTAATGGTATCCGGAGTGAGAATGAGCTAATGTACTATTCGTATTGCTCTTCGTATTGCTCCTAAACCCAGTAAAACGCTATTAGGAAAGTGTGAATGCAAAACAGGATTGGAAAAGGTGAGGCAAGAGTCTTTTCTTTTCTCTCTCGACATTTTTTCCCACGTCTGTAGAACTTAAGGACGATGATTTTTGACAGCCCTCCACCAGGCAGATCATACACATCGTCCTCTGACATTTTTTTCCTCTCTCTCAAGTCCTCGAGAGTCTTATATACGATGAACCAAAAGAAAGAGATACTGAGGATGGACTGTCCCATGAAGAAGACGCGTGATCGAAATATTTGAGAATGTAATACAGTTTTAGCCAGTTTTCCTGTCATCTTTCCCACTCATACCTCATCTTCCAGTGAGGCATGAATGGCCAACACCAGACCACTGACATTTACACCACTCAGATGCACAGACGTAAATTTACAATACATACAGTAAATCTATAGTCAAGAAACCTTAATACATGTCCCTTAATTTATTTACTCACACGATGTCGCTTCGCAGAAGAAAGTGCACAGAAGTTAAAATACCAACAAAACATACCAAAAAAAAAAAAAAAAAAAAACAGGAAGAACACAAAATAGAAAATGGAAACTCACACATACAGGCAGCCAGAGACACAGGCTGACAGGGAAGAAGGAAGACGAGACACACACAGAGACACAGAGGCACAGGCTAAGAGGGAAGGAAGAGCAGCACATCCTCAACACATGGTTAGCTCTGCAGTACTCACCATAGTGCGTGGGGTCCATGGCGAGGCACAGGGGGCGGGACGGTGCAGCCTCGGCGCCGCCCTTCTACATGGCTAGCCTGTGAGAGAGAGAGAGAGAGAGAGAGAGAGAGAGAGAGAGAGAGAGAGAGAGAGAGAGAGAGAGAGAGAGAGAGAGAGAGAGAGAGAGAGAGAGAGAGAGAGAGAGAGAGAGAGAGAGAGGGGGTGGGGAAAGAAAAATTATCATTAGTATTCGTTCGAAGTCTCCATTTTTATTACTATCATCAAAATCATCATCAACATCATCATCATCATCATATTACCACCACTACCACCACAAAAATAAATAAATAAATAAAAAACAGCAACATCAACACCACCAACAATCATCACCACCACCATCACATCACTACCGCCATCACCACTACCACCACCACCACCACCACCACCACCACCCGGGCGTTGCGCTGCGTGATGAGCGCCGCCGTGCCTCACACACACATACACACACCACCCACACCACACCACCACCACCACGCCGCCAACCAAGACACCCCGCAGAGAAAGTAACGAAAAAGAAAATCGTCTACAAATCTTGCTCCCACTCACCTCAGTGTTTAAGAAATCATTTAGTGAACGTAAGTAACAATTGAGGAGGAACCTTCGAATGTTACTCCGATACTTAGACGAGTAGATAAGAAAATTGTGCTAAGTTATCGCCCCATCAGTCTTGCACCCTCCGCGGCATAAATGATGCAGAAAATTCGTCGAGAAGGACTGTCGAATTCCATCCCTCGACTCCTTGCGCCCGAGGACCAGAAGTGGAAGCCAGGCTGGTGAGCGGCTGTTCCTCCTTCTTTCCTTCCTTTCTGTGATGGCCATTGTGACAGCTCAACGTGTTTTGCTAATCATATTCACACCTTCCTCCGTCGCGACCTACTTATCTGTTTATATATATATATATATATATATATATATATATATATATATATATATATATATATATATATATATATATATATATATATATATATATATATATATATATATATATATTCCATTTCTTTCCTTTAGTATTTGTCTTTCCACTTCTGTTAATGAAATGATTCTCTCTGTCACCTATGAATATTTAGTTTTTATAGTTATTATTAATTTTAGTTTTTACTAATCTCTCTATCCATAGGTAGTTGTATCAGAGAGAGAGAGAGAGAGAGAGAGAGAGAGAGAGAGAGAGAGAGAGAGAGAGAGAGAGAGAGAGAGAGAGAGAGAGAGAGAGAGAGAGATCTGCCCCAAACACATCCCAGATCTTCAGCGTCATTTCAACATCACATCGGCGTCACTGTGCTGGCATGAGGAACCAGAATGCTGAGTGGCGCCGAGGCATTCACGTCAACACCTTCCTCCTTGTGATTAAAGAAAACTTTTCTCTCGTATCTGTTTACCCGGGAGGAAAGTGGAAGGAAAGCGTGAAGTGCCTCCCTCCTGGTGAAGTGCAGCATATATCATGAGGCAGTTCGATGAGACGGAGAACAAAGGCAGCGTGTGTATTTTCTCAACAATGGATGATTTGGTGGAGAATATAGTCGATGTTTGGTTACGTGGTTCTCATCCTTCTGTCCCTTCCCCCTTAAAATAAACTAAATAAATAGATTAGTAGATAATTTAACAAATAAATAAACAAATAAATGAATAAATAAGTAAAAAGAAAAGAAAAATTGTTGTTCTCATAATGTGATGTCTATTCCGTTCGACAGGTATAATATTCAGTACAGTCTGCAGAAACACACATAACAATACAATTACGTATCAAAAGGTGCAGCTTAGAACGTTTGACCAGAAGGTAACCTATAATATGAAAATGTTAACCGCTCACTTGGCCGCTCCTCCGCAGACAGTATTCCTAAACCATTATGTAAAGCATTGAATTTTCATGCCGTCAAGAACCAGTAACTCGACGCCAGGAAGGAAACCAAACATTGTGAAGAGAATTATGGATCAAGACCGCAAGACATAATGAGCCGTTGTCAAGAGTTTCTCGGAGTAAATCATTAAATGTTTGAATACGACTCAACACTTCTTTTCTTTTTGTTCGCGCCAAAGACAAGACCGCGACGCCTGTGACGATGTGCGGATTGCATGTCGATCCTGCACGACGCCAAGGGGACTGATACTCAACAGCAGTCAGTGTACAGACCACCGCGACCACTCAAGTGATGCAACCTACCGCAAGGCGACATTTTTTCAATTTTATTCTTAGCAGTTTCAAGTGAGTTACCTTTTGTTCCTTTACCAAACACAAAGGAGCACAAAGGAATATGGAGGGTTACAGACAGCAGCAAATCTTTAGGTCCTTCTTAGGCGATCTAACTACGAGAAGAAAAAGAAAAAAATAGAAAGTGGTTATGGGACAGGTGTCTTCTAGGACAATCTCTACACACACACACGCACACACACACACACCACACACACACACACACACACACACACACACTCACACACACACACACACCTGCCATTAGCGGGCCAATAGCCCTCCCTCTTCGCACCCTGCCGTGTACTTACGTTTCTCCACCACCAGGTGCACCAATTACCACACCAACACCTAACTAACAAAACCACCACAGCCACAAACACCTCCACTACCACCGCTACCTTCACCACATGTTCCACAACTACAACATGCACCTTCACCACCATTATCTCCGCCACCATCGCTCCCTACCACTTATCCCCATCCAGCTGTCTTGCTTTCACCCCCACCAGCCAGCCAGCCAGCCAGCCAGCCAGTCCGCTACCATCAGCACCAACCCCCTAACTCATTATCCCCTGCCCCCCTTCCATCCCCTGCCCTCCAAGCTTCACCTCTCGTTACCACCTGCATGTAATCGCTGATCGAATAACGCGACCTTTACTCCACCCTCGCTCCTCCCTCCATGAGCTATCTACATGCGTCGGGACACCTTGGTTTGGGTGCTCCGGGCGTGTAGGGAGGAGGCGTGAGCAGCAGGTGGCGGGGACCAGGACGCGACTTGGCTTATTCAACAACTTTCAGCACTTTGCAATCTGGGCCAGACACACACGCCCCCTCTTGTGAGTTACTGCGGATGTTGTGGGTTTGGTGGTGGTGGTGGTGGTGGTGTGGTAAGGAGGAAAGGTACAGTAGTAGTAGTAGTAGTAGGTGTGAGCTGCTCTCTCTCTCTCTCTCTCTCTCTCTCTCTCTCCCTCTCTCTCTCTCTCTCTCCTCTCTCTCTCTCTCTCTCTCTCTCTTAATATGAAATTCTCGAAGGTATATGTTAAATTACGTGGTGTGTGTGTGTGTGTGTGTGTGTGTGTGTGTGTGTGTGTGTGTGTGTGTGTGTGTGTGTGTGTGTGTGTGTGTGTGTGTGTGTGTGTGTGTTATGCTATACCATTGACTTGTTGGATTAGGTGACATGTTAAAATGTTTGCGTGATGTCGATTGGTTTGAGTACGTGACAATACAGTATGTGGCATGTGATGTGGTGATGTGATCCAGCGTGTTGTACGTACGCATGTCATGATGTACAGTACATACACAAATGAATATAAAGGAATGGAAAGCCAAACAGCAACAGAGCTTTAGGTTCTTGCAAGGCTGTTGGTAACTACTTCAATATGACATGACATAGTGTGTTGTGACGTATTACAGTATGGTGTAGTAGCTATGATGCAATACGGTGTGACAGACGACCGCATTCTTCACCATCATGGCACCTTATCTAAACTACTTTTAACGGCCGCCTTTTGTTGAAATTAGCAGTGTTTTTAAGCGTTTTCATGGTTCTATAGTGCATCCAAGTACATTTTCATTTTTCTAGGGAAACTTTAGTAAGGATTTTGCAATGGCAATGGAAAAATACTTATGAGAACCCGAAAAAAAAAAAATCTCAGTAGCCTTTGAAATCAGTCCTTGTGAGAGCAGCAGTGTTTCAGAGTACGGTGCGGGATGCTGCGCGGCGTGTGTGTCGTCACGTCGGTGTGTGAAGGTGGCAAGGCGGGTGTTAGATAGCCGAGAGGGAGGAAAGTGACTAATCTCTCTCTCTCTCTCTCTCTCTCTCTCTCTCTCTCTCTCTCTCTCTCTCTCTCTCTCTCTCTCTCTCTCTCTCTCTCTCTCTCTCTCTCTCTCTTTCATATTTGCCCTCCTTTCCATTATTCATTTCTCACCTGCTCTCTCTCTCTCTCTCTCTCTCTCTCTCTCTCTCTCTCTCTCTCTCTCTCTCTCTCTCTCTCTCTCTCTCTCTCTCTCTCTCTCTCTCTCTCCTTATTTCCCTCCATACTCAAACTACTCACGATTAACTCCGTTCAATCTCCATGGCTAACTTTTTCCTTCTGCAAAAGCATTCTTAAATTGTACTTGAATGATCTCATAACTTCTTATCATCCTCTCTCTCTCTCTCTCTCTCTCTCTCTCTCTCTCTCTCTCTCTCTCTCTCTCTCTCTCTCTCTCTCTCTCTCACCTTTCCAGACTCACTCTCTCCTTCCTGGCTTACCTTCTTCACCATCATTCAGAAGCTCCCCTCCTCCTCCCTCACCTTCCTTCTCCCCATCGCCCCCCCGCTCCCCCCCTCCCCTCCC
>NC_087153.1:34955521-34968021 GCF_035594125.1 Scylla paramamosain | reverse complement strand
CTTATCTTATTATCATTATTATTATTATTATTATTATTATTATTATTATTATTATTATTATTATTATTAACAGTAGTAGTAGTAGTAGTAGTAGTAGTAGTAGTAGTAGTAGTATTCATCATCATCATCATCATCATCATCATCATAACGATTACACGTACACTCGACTCTCTCTCTCTCTCTCTCTCTCTCTCTCTCTCTCTCTCTCTCTCTCTCTCTCTCTCTCTTCCTCTAATGCATCATCTAATACACTTCACTATCACCACCACCACCATCACCTTCATAATCAACCACTTCTAACGCCACCGACCACTGTGACATGATCAACACCTCGTCACCACCACCCTCACCACCACCAGAGGCCGGCCCGTAGCAGTGGTGGTGGTGGTGGTGGTGATGGTGGTGGTGGCGTGACGAACCAGCGTGTGTGAATGGCCCGTCTGAATATACCTGTGTCGGCCCGCCCCTCTTTTGTCCCCCCTTAACAGCACCCCGCAGTCGCCACCTCACCTCCTGCCCCTGCCCCCTGCCCCGCCCCGCCCCACTGCGCGGCCCACAATGGCCCCATGCGTCGCGTCCGCGGGAAAATGACTTGTCAAAAGGACATTTCCAGGAGCGGCCCGATTCCCCGGTAAAAGTAAACATGGCGCGGCCGTGCTCCGAGGTAGGAATAGTCACGCTGCTGGACAATGGCGAGGAAAGGCTATGAAAGGACGACCTGGACGATTAATAGTCACATCACTGCCCCCATTGTGTGAGTTTTTGGCACATGGACGCGATGTGTGCTGCGCGGGAGGAGGAGGAGGCCGGGGCAGGGTGGAGGGGGTAGCAGTCACGCTGAGATGAAAGGTAAATAGTGCTAATTTCCTTGATGGCTATCTTGGAGGGGGTAGGAGTGGATAGGGGAACAGTGTGGCCGGTTACTCTGATGCATAGATACGATTCAAGGCTAGAGTGATGAAATGATATTGTGTCAACTGTAATTACGTTGAGCAACTGAACAGGAAGTAATAGATCATGAAATTTGTTGCATTTGTATTTGTTAAAGAAGCTTCCCGGTGCAGAGCTTCCTTGCAGCTTCCCTTACATTCTTATGTTCTCAAAGCCTAACTGAATTATTGTCCTTGTCCTGACCTGTCTTGATCTGCCTTGACTTATCCTGGCGGGAAGACGAACGCGCGGTGCAGGCCATGAGTCACCTAACTTTTTGCAGTCACCTGAAAAGGCTGTGAGGCTGAGAGGCTGTGAGGCTGAGAGGCTGTGAGGCTGAGACGCTGTGAGGCTGTGAGACTATGAGGCTGAGAGGCTGTGAGGCTGAGAGGCTGTGAGGCTGCACATGCTCTAACGCAAGCTTACTCTGACAACTCTTCAAGGCTTAGTCCTCAGTTTACTAATATAATGTGTAAGAAAGACACACTGGAAGTGGCGATGATAATAAAAACAAATAAATGAGAATTAAATAATAATAATAATAATAATAATAATAATAATAATAATAAAAATAATAATGTCACAGCAACACTAGCAACACTGACAACACCAATAATCTTCCATCGGGACACCAGTAGCGGCCATCGATACCCCGAGCGTTACAGACACCAGCAAGTTATTTTTACACCCTGACAACAATCTTGTTTGCACGGGCGAGGGAAGCGAAGGCGGAGAAGACAGGAGGGGATGGAAGAGGAGACGGCTGAGAGGGACAGCGGGAGGGAGAGACGCTTCAGTGAATTAAGTATGAAAGCGAAACTGGAGATCAATTTCCTTATCAATTCCTGGCACGATTACCACACAGGGGGTTCACGTCTCCCTGCCGCAGGTGCACCGCGACGCTCCGCACACTGGTCAACGGATAAATGTCACCAGTAAGTAGTGGTGGTAATACGCTATCTCGCCGCGCCACGCCCTGCACAGGCATGATGGTGGTGAGGGAGGAGTGTCAAGGCGCCTCCCTGTAAGACGACGGGCTGTACTTGTGGTGATGAAGGGGAGTAACAGCCTTAGGAGCTTTGTTCTTTATAACAGACTAGACAAACTCAAGACGCCTGGTTTGGGGAGAGTTTCTTCTCACTACGTACTTTCTCAGCTTGTGAAGTTATCGTGTGAGGGAAGTGTGTGTCTGAAATGTTTAGCCAACACTTCCGACTATGTACATGTTAAGTCTTGTCTCTTAAGGAATCCAGATACCCTGCGTTTTGCCTCCCACATCTTGATACACTCTAGTCCTATTGCTACGTCTGACCTCCAACTCTCATCGCTCATTCATAAGTATACGAACTGAAAACATAGCAGTGCCTAACACCTCGGCGTGAATAGTGGGTAAAGAGAGGAGAGAGAGAGTGAGAGAGAGAGAGAGAGAGAGAGAGAGAGAGAGAGAGAGAGAGAGAGAGAGGAGAGAGGAGAGAGAAGAGAGAGAGAGAGAGAGAGAGAGAGAGAGAGAGAGAGGAGAGAGAGAGAGAGAGAAGCTTCAAGGTGCCTACAAAATTAGAATTCTTGCTTTTCTTTTTTGGGAGAGACAAACAGCGGGTCCTTTCTTTCTTAATTTTTTTTTTGTCCTTGGTTCTGCCAAGGGCGTCAGTGAATGTTCGTGCAGTCCTGGACAACACCTGCTCAGCGTGACGAATGTCCTGAATTTTCAATAGGTTCTTTTCAATAAAACGTTGTAGTGCAAGTCTATAATAAGGTTCCAGATGACACCACTGAGAACGAAAGGAGTGACTGAGCAGTTTAAACTTTACTGTGCCTGAATTTACATTTTGTTCAATATAACCGTTTAGTCACTTATATACGATAATAAGAGTAATTTCTCTTATTTTAAGTTAATTATTAAGATAGAGAGAAAGGAAAATTTTCATCGAATCAATAATCCTGTGGCAAAATTACATACTGTATCCCCATTCTTACTTGCAATACTTCTAGTTCACCACTAAATAATTATTAAACTCTGTAGTGAAAACAAAAACTATCTCCACAATTATCAGTTCCCCACCTTGGCCACCATCCCATAACAGCACATATGTATACAGGCACATAAACATATACACTCCATACACATTTCCACTATGTTCAGCATCTTTTCCTCTATGTAATTACGGTCCTCTAATCCTGACAATCTCAACTCTGCCCTTTGACACACTCTTGGCGGATCAGAGGACTTAAGATTGAGAGGAAACACTTACGAGTAACACACAAAGGAAATGAGAGAGAGAGAGAGAGAGAGGAATATTACTCGACTTCTAGCCACGACTAAACCTTACTATTATTGCCGACACTTCTAACACATCCACAGCACACTCACTCTTCACCACCACCACTACCACCACCACCACTTCACCGCACCCCCGCCAGTAATACGAGCCTTGCTTTACCTACCCATTAATTTAACACCACCACACCTTTAACAGGCTTGCCCACATCCTTCCTCCTCCACTCCCCACACACATTCTCACCGCTAACAGTACTCATTCCCACTTCTCCCTCCAGCTCCTCCTCCTCCTACTCCTCCTCCTTGCACGCCGGCCCCGCACCCCGCTCCACAACACACACACCCTCACCGAGCCATAACTAACACCTTAATCACAAGCCCTCATCTGCTCCTCTTCAAACCAGCCATAACTTCATCCTTTATCCAACCAAGCTTATTCATCACATCCTTTCCTCCCTCCCTCCTTCCCTCCCTCCGTCCCTCCCTCTCTCCTTAGCTCCATCCTTCATACCACGGCTTCAAGCAGGTAACAATCCTCCTCCTCCGCCGCCTCCTCCTCCTCCTCCGCCTCCGCCTCCGCCTCCGCCTCCGCTTACTCCTCATAATCATCAAGTGGAGGCAAGAGAAGTAATCATTGTTGGATTTTTCTTCTTCTTCTTCTTCTTCTTCTTCTTCTTCTTCTTCTTCTTCTTCTTCTTCTTTATCTTCGTTTGCAATAGTGTGGAGCCTCAGCGTCTTGTCCTAACAGTGGGATAACTAAGAAATAACGGGAGGAGGAGGAGGAGGAGGAGGAGGAGGAGGAGGAGGAGGAGGAGGAGGAGGAGGAGGAGGAGGAGGAGAAAGAAGTTGAGGGAACCGGAAGAAAAGAAGCGTGGAGGGAGATAACCTGAAGAAATGCGAAAAGATGTAGAGATGAGGAAGGAAAAGAGAAAGGAAAAAAAGGGAAGGGAAGGGAAAGGGAAGGGAAGGGAAGGTAAAAGATTAAAGACTAAGAGAGAGAGAGAGAGAGAGAGAGAGAGAGAGAGAGAGAGGAGAGAGAGAGAGAGAGAGAGAGAGAGAGAGAGAGAGAGAGTTGTGTGCCGCTCCACATAATGCCCTTCCATTGAGCGGCCTTACGCACACACGCACACACGAGGGGGTATCCATTACAACGCCAACCGATAGTCTTTTGTCAGCGGCTTCCTCTAGACGGGGGCAGTCGAATCAAATCCTCTTGTGGAATCCTCTTTCTCTCCTTCTTTCTCTCCATCCTTCTCTCTCTCTCTCTCTCCCTCCCTCCCCTTTTGACTGGCTAATGTGAAGAAGGCCCCCTCCACGTCAAGGCCAATTATTGAGATGTCCCACTCCTCCCCCTCCAGCCTCCCAAATTGGATATAATAATGTGCTGGGTTCCTTCTGTGATCCCCGGTCTGTCTGTCTGTCTGTCCCGTCTGTCTGCCTGTCTTTTCTATTTGCCTTTGAGGAGCCAAGATGACCACTAGACTAGTCAATTGATGCCTTTCTTTCTCTTTCTTTTCCTCTCTTTTCTCTTTCTCTTTCTCTCTCTCTCTCTCTCTCTCTCTCTCTCTCTCTCTCTCTCTCTCTCTCTCTCTCTACCTCTACCACTCTGCCTCCTTACCTACTACCTGCCTCCCTCCCACCCCGTCTTCCTCTACCTGTGGCCTCGCCTCTCCTCCTTCTCTTTTCTTGTCCTTCTCCTTATCTTCCTCCTTCCCACACACAAATCCTTTATCTTTACTCACTCTAAGCCTTCTTTCCTCTCTCTCTGGATTCCCATCTTCCTCTTTTCTTCACCTCTGCTCCTCTTCCTCCTCCTCCCTGATTTCTATACCTCCTGTTTCCATCATCTACTTGCTCTCCCACGGTCATTAATAGCGTAATAATAAATATTATGAACAGCATTTGTGAGATGTTAAATACACGGTACAGTTCTGATCCCTAACTTACTTGCATGTGGAGTATAAAGGCTGGTTAAAAAAAAAAAAATCCCAACGCTGCGTAATCTATCTTATATATGAGAAAAGATTAGGGTCTATATGGTTAAACGCTTTGTTCTCTCATCAAGACGACTTTGCAAGACCACAGAGGTTATTAATTGTGTTATCATGAGTATCTTTCTTATTGGTGATGTAGAATCATTGTTAAACTACCAATACGATCAAGAAAACATCCCCGAAAGACCAAATAAATTCCAATGCAGCCTGTTTGAAATAAGGAATAGAATTAAGAAATATTTAGAAATAGTGTCCCAAAGCAGGTGAGCATTCCACTTCATAAACAAATAAATGATATTCATGCGACAGAAACCACCTAACTGAAATCCTAAAAATAACTAGTAATTTGAATAGAGATGTTATGAAGAACAATTCTTAACCTTCTTTCACTTCAGTAAGCAACGATTCACAATACTAGGAGCAATACGTGGAGTCTTTGTAAGCATCTAAGCGAAGAAAAGCATAGATTTTACAATTTCTAGGCCGTACAATGTTTTCAGGTCGCTGCAGAACAAGAAGAGACGTCTCAGAGCGGTTGGTGATCAAGGAAACATGCGCCAAATAGTAGTGAAAGGGTTAACAAAGAAAAAACGGTGTGGTATTTCTTAGATGGGGATACAAAAACAAACACACGAATGTTTATAAAATGTTTTCAGCATTGGAACCTCTGACCACCGGAACAAACTCCTTGCCTATGCGTGTTATCTACAGTAAGAGATAGTTTAGTCGTGACAAGACTAATGTATTTCCGTAAAATACGTCCTAATAACTTCCTGGTTACTACTACTACTACTACTACTACTACTACTACTACTATTACTACTACTACGAGAAAGAGAGAGAGGGGGGCGGGGAGATCAGTGAAAGAAATCAAGTGGTTTTTAGGAAGAACAGATTACAAACAAAGATTATGTGCTGTGCTGGGACTTCTAAATACTTATACAGTACATTATTACGATTATCTTTGGTCTCATTATCACGTACTTGAGATGAGAAATGTACCAACACCTTTTCTGTTATCAGGTACACTAGTGGCAGTCTAGTATTACAACTTCCTCTGGTATCATTTTACTAAAAAGATCTAAAGTTCTTATTTTTCTACACGGCCTTGCTTTGTCTGCCTGCCACGCGTTGCCGGAAGGAGAAGTGGGCAGGGGGAAGCCTTGTTCACATCTGTCCTGATCTCCAGCACATGGTTTCCTAGTGACAGTACTGCATTGTTCAGCAAATACACTAGTTATAGACAAGTTATCCAGTATTTTAGAGTTCTATGTATTTCACTGTACTCTTTAATCTATTCTTTTTCTTTTTTTTTCTTTTCTTATCCATTTCCTTTTTTATCTCCATTTTTTTCATTTCTATCCCTGTTTTGCTCTTCCTTATTAATTCTTTCCTTTTTCATTTTATTCCTTATACTTCTCTCCTTTATCATTCTTCTGCCTCCTCCTCCTCCTCCTCCTCCTCCTCCTCCTCCTCCTCCTCCTCCTCCTCCTCCTCCTCCTACTACTACTACTACTACTCCTACTTCCTTCCTTTTAAGTCATGGTTGTACCGTTTGATGTAAGTCTTCCTTAACCTCCGAGAGCCCTTCCTTTCCTTCCTTCTTTTCCTCCTCCCTCCCTTCCCCCTCCGTCCTCCTCCTCCTTTCAATTCCTCTCCACGGGAACGAAGGAGTTCAAGGAAGGCTGCCCATCTGAGGAACACCTTTGAACCTCCTTTCGTCACGTGTCCTGTGAGGGTGTTGGGTGCTCTCTCTCTCTCTCTCTCTCTCTCTCTCTCTCTCTCTCTCTCTCTCTCTCTCTCTCTCTCTCTCTGATGTAAATTGAGGATTCAGAATAAAAAAAAACGCAAAGAAAAGCCAGAACAAGTAGAAGCAAAGATAAAGTGAAGAGAAAGCGAGGAAAAGAGAAAAAAAAGGAAGAGAAAAAATAATGGGAGGGAGGAATATGGTACATAAAGAATAAAGGAGAGGATCGTTGGATAAAGGGAGAGGAAGAGGGAAGGATGCTAAAAGGAGAGAAAGGGCATGAAGAGAGAAAGGGAGAAGAGAAAGAAGGTACTGAGGGAGAAGGAAAGAGGAAGTGAGAAAGGGTGAAAATGACAATATGGACGATAAGAAAATGTGTCGAAAGAGAAGAAGAGAAGAAGGGAAGAAGAGACGGAGGTGGAATGAAGGAAGGATGGAGGAAGAGAAAAAAAAGGAAGAAGAATAATTAAAGAAAGAAGAAAAGAAGGAAGAGCGGTAAATAGAGATGGCGGAAGGGAGGAGTAGAAGAAAAATGGAGGTAGGGCAGAGAGAGAAAAAAAAAATGGAGGAAAGAGAGAAAGTAGGAGGGAGGGAAGTGAGTAGGAATTAAGGAAAGGGAGAGATGGAGAAAAGGAGGTAGGAAGATATCGAGGGGGATGGGATATGGGAGGTAGGGAGAGAGGAGGAAGGGGGGAGAGGGAGAGGAAGGGAAGGAGGGAGAGAGAGAGAGAGGAAAGGGAGAGGGAGAGGAAGGGAAGGAGGGAGAGCTGGGAGAGAGGGAGAGGTGGAGAGAGGAAGGGGAGACACAGCTTAACATCACATTAGGCACAGCGAATGTTTGGACTCGTATTTAATAATCCGTAACAACCAATAAATCAGGGTTGTATTATTGCCCTTTTACTCCCCCTCCCTCCCTCTCTCTCTCTCTCTCTCTCTCTCTCTCTCTCTCTCTCTCTCTCTCTCTCTCTCTCTCTCTCTCTCTCTCTCTCCTTCGCATTCATCAAAAGCAACACACACACACACACACACACACACACACAAACACACACACACACACACACACACGGTTTACTGTCACACTTATATTGATTAAGGGACCAAAGGGGCAACATTTAGGGTTCCGGGGCCCCCAAAGAGTCCCTAAAGAGAGGCTCGCATTGTTGTCATTGTTTGTTTAGTGGCCTTTTCTTCCATTTCTCCTCATTCGGGTTTTTATGTTCTTTTCTACCTTTTCTTTCTTTATTTATTTCTCCTTTTCTTTTTATTTCTCCTACTGGTACTATTAAAATTTTTCTCTACTGCTGCTGCTGCTGCTACTACTACTGCTACTGTTACTACTACTACTACTACTACTACTATTATTATTACTACTGCTTTTATTTTTTTTCTCCTGGTGCTGCTGCTACTACTACTACTACTACTACTACTACCACTACAACTATTACCACTGCTATTACTGTACTACCACTACCATAACTACTAGTACTGTTACTATTACCATCATCATCACCATCACCACCGCCAATAACACTTCTGCTACAACAACTACCACCACCACCACCACCGCCACCACTACAACCACCACCATCACCCACACATCCTCGTTCTCGTCATCCTCACAACTGTCACCATCACCAACCCTACCACTACCATCACCATCACTCTTTCTCATTATGGCAGCTCTCACTATATGTCTCCTAATGACTTCATCCCTTCATTCACATACATCAACAGTTATCTCCCTCCCTCCCTTCCTCCCTGCCTCCCTCCCTCCCTTCTTTCGTCAACACGCCGCGAAGCAACACGGATCATTAAACTATTTATTTTCGCAAATTTATTTACAACCCACTGAGCCGGAAGACATTGTGTAGGGAGGGAGGGAAGAGGGAGGGAAAAGGGAGAGTAGAGGGGTAGATAGAGGGAAGGAGGGTAAAGGAGGGAAGGAAGGGAGGAAAGAAGGGAAGGGATGAAAAGTAGAGAGAAGGGAAGGGAAGGGAAGGGGAGAGAAGAGAAAAGAAGAGAAGGGAAGGGAAGGGAAGGGAAGGGAAGAGAAGAGAGAGAGAGAGAGAGAGAGAGAGAGAGAGAGAGAGAGAGAGAGAGAGAGAGAGAGAGAGAGAGAGAGAGAGAGAACGAAGATGAGGGAAAGCGAGGGAAAGGCAGGAAAGATGGAGAGAAGAGACGAAAAAGAGATGGAAAAGAGATGGAGGGTTGGAGGAAAGGTGCTGGAGGGAGGGGCAGAGGGGAGAAGGGGCTGAAGGAAGGAGAGAGGGGGAGGAGGAGGAGGGAGGGAGGAGGGTTTCCTACACCACGGAACACGGCCTCTGTCCCGCCTCTGATTCCAATGAAGATTAATGACCTGGAAAATGTTATGTCGCTAAATGCTGGAAATGTGGAACAGCTCACACGAACACACACACACGCACACACACACACACACACACAGTCAACCCAAAACATGTTATTTATTTTGAGGTTTACAATCTTATTTTTTCTTTTTATAATGCTAAGCATAAAAAGAACTGATTGCTCTCTCTCTCTCTCTCTCTCTCTCTCTCTCTCTCTCTCTCTCTCCAGCAACCTCATTCCAAACACTCGTGCGTAACAGTGCGTGCAACGAGTCTGTAGTTTATTGTATGTGCGTATGTGTATGCATGCCTCTTAGTAAATATATATACAAAACTATCAAGGGACTGAATACAGATATCCGTATTAAATGTCTAATGCATATGGAAGACTAAAGGAGGAGGAAGAAGAGGAGGAGGAGGAGGAGGAGGAGGAGGGGGAGGAAATATAGTTTTTGCATTAATTAAAGATAAAACAGGGGACAAACTAAGATTAATAAAAAGAAATAAAATAAAAAGGATGAAAAAAGTAAAAAAAATAAATAAAAATATGTAAAGTAAAGGTATATAGGATTGTGGAACCCAAGTCTTTCCCCTTATCAACTTTCTTGAGCTAAAGGATTCCAATATTTCAAACTCGTTGCATGTCTTGTTATCCTGTGTCATTTTCATAGTTATTACTCTTGTGAACTTGCTAGATGTATATATCCTCTCCTTTCACAATGGCCTCGCTACAGTTAACTTACTATTCTCACTTTTATTCTGTCCATCTTACTAATGCAAGAGTTAGTACCTTCACGCTTTCATCTTTATCTGTAAACTTTTTTTCCTTCCTATAATTTTCATTGTTTCTTTCCAAACCTCTCAGGAATCAAACTAACCATCACCACTTCCTTCTCATCTCTAGGAGAGGAAGGAAGTAAGCGGACGTTTTCTTTGACATTTTACACATAAGAGAGGAAAACAAAACATATACTTCAGCATCTCATGTTCCCAACGGTTCTGTTCCTATTTTTTTTCTTATGACCCCCCTCTCTCCCACTGTTGCTTCTACTACTACTATTACTACCACTACTACTACTACCACCACTACCACTACCACTACTACTACTACTACTACTACTACTACTACTACTACTACTACTACTAACACTGCTACTACTACTACTTCTGCTGCTGCTACTACTATTACTAATAATAATAATAATAATACAATTTATCTATGTAGTAGTCAAAAACTTGCTCCTCTTCTTCCACTTCTTCTTGCTATTCGTTTGCCTTTTCCTCTTCCCAGTTTCCTCCTGCACCTTTCAAACTTCTACCTCTACCACACACACACACACACACACACACACACACACACACACACACACACACACACACACATACATACATACACACCATTACCACCACCACCACCACCACCACCACCACCACTATCCAAGAAAAACAAACTCTTCGACTGAGCAATAATTCCCGATACAGACTAAAAAGACAAAGTGAAAATTGCCATGGAAATAACGTCACTCGTTCAGATGATGAGAGAAAAAAAAAGACAACGATGCAATGGTGTTTTATCTTAGGCTGGCCAAGGAAAGAATCCCAGTGTGAAGGTGAAGCAGTAGAGACATGATAAGAAAATACTGTCGAGGTATAAACGCATATGTGAAAATTAATAAGATAAAAATACACACGACAAAAATATAATAATTCAAGAAGAGATTAAAGCAAAATAAAAATATATGACAATAAACATATAAGAATATAAATAAACTGCACATAAATCATTCATAAAATAAACAAACTAACAAAATAAATAAATGAAAAATGTAACTACTGAACAGTCCAAAGATTAAATACAAAATTATTAAGTTAAAAACTCAAGAAAAAAAAATGAAAGCAATAAACACATAAATAAGTTAGCAAATAAGTGCTTAAGAAAAGAAAAAAACAGCTAAATAAAGCACAGAGTCAATCCCAAATAATATCACGCATTATCACAAAACAAGTCAACCACAACAAGGCGAAACTCAACACTGCACAGCGCGTCACTCACTGCCACGCCACGCACTCACACACTCGCTCAGACGGCCTTGACAGAGAGAGAGAGAGAGAGAGAGAGAGAGAGAGAGAGAGAGAGAGAGAGAGAGAGAGAGAGAGAGAGAGAGAGAGAGAGAGAGAGAAATAATCTGAATTGAAAATATAAACTGAACAATTTTAAGCATATCAAGTAAAAAAAAAAAAGGACAAAAAGCCAAGAACGGACATGAAACAAGAAAACTGGTGTAATTTAAGAATTTCAAGAAACACACTGTAAGTTTACCACAGGATTCCAATTTAAAGAAACAACAAAAGCAACAACACAAAGCAACACAACACCTCACCATGTTCTCTCTCTCTCTCTCTCTCTCTCTCTCTCTCTCTCTCTCTCTCTCTCTCTCTCTCTGACAAACAAACGCACGCACAAGTGATTACCACAACTCGCACTGACATGATGAAATGTAAACGTACTGTGTGTGTGTGTGTGTGTGTGTGTGTGTGTGTGTGTGTGTGTGTGTGTGTGTGTGTGTGTGTGTGTGTGTGTGTGTGTGTGTGTGCGTAAATTAGAGTTAATCAAATAGACTATGATTGTGTAACCTTGTGTTCTGGCACTGATGGTGATGGTGATGGTGATGATGATGATGATGATGATGATGATGGTACAGTGGTGTGGTGGTAATGTTGTTAATAATAATAGTAATAATAATAATAATAATAATAATAATAATAATAATAATAATAATAATAATAATAATAACAATAAAAGAAATAATAACGATGATAATGTAAAAGAAAATACTAATTCTAATGCAGTACATAAAATTTACTACTAGTAACAATAAAATAGCAATATCAACAATAAAAAAATAGTAAGAATACAGAAGCGATAGCGACAGTAGAAATAATAATAATAATAATAATAATAATAATAATAATAATAATAATAATAATAATCATAATATTAAATATAGAAAGCCCTTGACAATTTTTTTTACAGATAACTATCCACCCACACACACAACCACCCAACCACACACACACACACACACACACACCACACACACACTACCACCACCACCACCATCACCCCCACCACCATCACCACCATTTGAACTAAAGAGCGCCTCACCTGTCCCACACCTGCTTCACACCTGTCTTAATTATCTCCCGAC
>NC_087153.1:34940521-34950521 GCF_035594125.1 Scylla paramamosain | reverse complement strand
TCTCTCTCTATCTCTCTCTCCTCTCTCTCTCTCTCTCTCTCTCTCTCTCTCTCTCTCACCTATCTATTTTTCATAATTTTACCTATTTATTATCAATCTATGTTTTATCAATCTATCTTTCTATTCAATCAATCATTATCTATTTACCTATCTATATTTGTCTATATTCATCTATCTATCTATCTGTCTATCTATATATATATTTATTAATCAATTTATTTTTATCCCTCAATCTATCTGTCTATCCACCTATCCAGCTATCTATAATCCATCAATATATCTCAAATATGCAGTCCTTTTCAGTTTCATATACATCTATAACCTTGTATGAACCCTATGAATCTATGAGTAAAGCAATGAATCACTTCGTCAGTTACTTTTTTTTTCTTTTAACTCGCCTTTCCTTAACCCTTTTGACTGCTAATGGCAACACGACACTTATTCTTATCAGCAATGTCAAACTATTTCAACTGAGCACAAATATAATCACAGACACTAAATAATTGAACGTAATAGATGATATCCCTTCGCTGCTAGTGATGTCTTTCGGTGTTATACTTGCATTAAACCATTTTATTAAGGAGATGCTACAGCAGTCACAGGGTTAACAGTGTGCCAAAGCTATCGGATATGCAAAACTCAGGATGAATATACCTGAAACACGTACACGGGAAACGCAGCATGATGTTTGTTGATCTGTAATGACTGGACGGGATTACGAACCAAAGTTAGGAAAGTGCAGGATGGAAATATCGGAATGAGATTGATAAAGAATTAAGAAATGAATGGGTGTCTATGAGCAAGATGAAGATCCTGAAGAAGTGCAGGTGCTAAACCATCGTTAGGAGGGTGGAGAATGAAAAGACGGGAATAAGATTGATAAGAAATGAAGAAATGAGTGTCTGTGGGTAAGATGAAAGTTAAGATTTACAGTTTCTGAAGTAAAACCGGAATAAGATGGACAGGAAATGTTTGTCAATAAAAATGATGAAGACTATGAGGTAAGCTGCTAAACTAAAAGAAGAAGGTTAGAAAATGAAAAGACGGGAATAAAACGGATAAGAGAAGAAGAAATCAGTGTCTGTGGGTAAGAGGAACGTTAAAATTTGCAGTTTCTGAAGTAAAACAAGAAAAAAATATTGATAAGAAATGCGTGTCTATGGAAAACAAGAAGGCTACGAGGTAAACTGCTAAACCAAAGTAGTAGAGAATGAAAAAAAAAAAAAAGGAATGAGATTGTTAAGAAATGAAGAAATAAGTGCGTGTCTGTGGGGAAGGAAAACCACGATTTACAGCTGATGCACCAAGACAGGAAAGTAGATAATGAAAAGACGGAAATAATACTGATGAGAAATGAAGAAATCAGTGTCTGGGCAAGATGAAGGTTACGATTTACAGTTTCTGACCTAAAGTGGGAATAAGATGGATAAAAAATACGTGTTCATAACCAAAGAGAACGCTATAATTAAAAGTTGTCGAACTGAAGCAGAAAAGTAAAGAATGAAACGAGGGAATGAGATTGATAAAAAAATAGGTATCCATAGCCAAGGAGATGACTACGATTTGCAACTGTTGAACTGAAGTAGGAGAGTACATAATTAGAAAAAAAAAATAAATAAAACGGGAATAAAATTGATAGAAAGTGAAGGAACGAATGTGTGTCTGTGGGGAAGGTGAAGACTATATGGGATACACATTTGCTCCAGGAAGCGAAGTCAAGTGAATTTCATGTCAAGAATTCGGCTGGAGATTAATATATGATCTAATGAAGAGCGTTTATATCAACACTCCGCACAGATTAAAGAACAGGGACGTGATGAGGTTTTCGACCTGAAACACTTGGTACAACATGGTATAAATTGCTTGGGCCACTTCATGGAATCACTTATAGAAAATTTGTTTAACATTTTCACTGCGATATGGAAGAGTTCACAGAACTAAAAAACAATGCATGGAATTTTTAATCTATAAGAAATAAGAGGATAAAAGAATGGATTTTGCAATTTCTATCCAGTTCAGTGTTTGGAGGTGGCTGTAGAACACGTCAAGATGTCTCAGAGTGGTGGGTGATTAAGGCAAGATGTGTCAAGTAGTAGCTAAAGGGTTAATGGAAGGTCTGATTATGAAGATATTTGTAAGCGTATTCAAAGCAACTTCAAATTACATATACCCGCACATATACAAGCACTATGGCATGTTTCTGTCGCTTATAGGAGCCGTTTTAAGATGTATCTATTTCATGCTTGTGTGTTTACTCTTCGTGTCACCTCCGTCCATCTATCAGTATACTGTGAAGAAATATATATATATATATATATATATATATATATATATATATATATATATATATATATATATATATATATATATATATATATATATATATATATATATATATATATATATATATATATATATATATATATATATATATATACTGGACCAAGTTCTGAGATGTGGCATAAAAATATGTTTGTGATTGTGTAGTCAATAAACTTCTATCTATCTGTCAGTCTATCTATTTATCTGTCAGTCTACGGTTGGGTAGTTCAAGTGACGCAAACATGTCGAATGCAAGAGTGACGAAAAGCAGAGATGGCGTCCTTCAAACCTCCCCCTCATGAAAGTCTTGGTGTGTTCTGGGGTGTTCTACATTTTTTCCCCCTCTCTTTTTACATCCACAGCTCCGTCAAACAAGCAAGACAGAGAGAGAGAGAGAGAGAGAGAGAGAGAGAGAGAGAGAGAGAGAGAGAGAGAGAGAGAGAGAGAGAGAGAGAGTATTATAAGCTGGCCCAATAAAGTACAAGACCTAATGGTACGGAGTGGTGGGTGTTCTCTCTCTCTTATCCGATGCCTCAACTTCGTCAGGAGAAAATTATCAAGAGGCTCAAAATATTGCTCCATCTGGGTGTTCCGGAGCCTGAACAATTGCGGCTCCTTCACCAGAGAATAAGCAATGTTCCTGGCAAAGGACTAAAAAAAGAAAAAAAGAAAGAAAGAAAAAAATAGTAGCCACTGACTGGGTGTTCTTGAGCTCCAATAGTTTCGTCAGGAGAGAGGAGGGAAGAAGAGGAGGAGGAGGAGGAGGAGGAGGAGAAGGACTAGCCTCTATTATATTATTAGAGCAGAGGTGATGGGCGCCAGAGCAAGGGTGGAGGTGGATATTATCGCCGCGCTTGCCTCTCCTGCACGTGTTTTTCTCAGCAACCTGGAGGCGAGCTGGTCAGATTATGCGGCGCGGGGATAATGAACGCTTGGGAGAATGACTCAAATGTTATTACTTTCTTGTCTCTTCCTCTCTTTTACTTTGCTTTGTTGTTGTTGTTGTTGTTGTTGTTGTTGTTGTTGTTGTTGTTTTTGTTGTTGTTGTTGCTGCTGCCTGCCTTCTGTGTGTGTGTGTGTGTGTGTGTGTGTGTGTGTGTGTGTGTGTGTGTGTGTTTCTGTAGAGGAGGAGGAGGAGGAGGAGGAGGAGGAGGAGGGTGAAGAGGAGGTAAAAGAACAAAAACAAGAACAAGAAAAGGAAGGAGGGAAGGAAAGAAGGAAGGAAAAAAAAAGGAGCATAAAAAAAATCGAACAAATAAACAAACAAGAAGTGAAATAAATAAAAAAGAAGAAGAAAAAGGAGAAAAGAAGAAAGAGCAACGAAAGTAGAAGAATAAACAGAAGCAAAAGCAAAAGAAGCAGCAAAAACAAAACGAAGACAAAGACGAAGAAGACGAAGAAGACGATGATGATGATGATGATGATGATGATGATGATGATGAACCTTTCATTGAAGCACATCACCACTTTCAGGCACTGTTGGGTGTTCTGCCCGTGGGTGTGTGGGCAGGCAGGCAGGCAGGCAGTGACATCTGGTGCCCACAGCCCTGCATGGTGCCCAGTCACCTTAAACACCACTCCAAGCTCAACTGTGATCCACATATTTCATCCAGTTATAATGATTGCGCGGAATTCTTTATCTGTTTATTTATCTTTTTTAAATAGAACATAATATCTTGATTAATTTTCCCTCCTTTGCATAAGATTTCACTGTTACGAATTTGATTGTTCATCATCACCTCAGGCTGTTATCTTCCTTCACGTCCAATCTGGTGGATGAAACAAAAAAAAAAAAAAAGTGTGTAAAAAAATCAACAAGTCTTCAAATCTCCCATCATGAATGACCCGCAGCGGCTGGTGTATGATTACAATCGTATTCCTTACCGCACTGAGATACGCCCAATCTCCTACACTTTTCACAATTTCTTAATTTCCTATTTATATATTTTCACTAACTTTCTTCTCCGTTGGCTCTATCTTATTTCCGTGTGGTGTTTTCCCTTCTGCATTTCTTCGAAATTTCTTCTTCGTTGGTTCCTCGCATGATAGTCACACTTTTGTGTTCTGTCTCATTGCTACCATGACACATGTCCATAGCGGATGTCCTTCTGGCATTATTCTAAGGCAAATGGTATCTATAATTTTTCATGGAATGTTTGCGCGAAAGTTCGGGAATGGGTTTGCGACTGTTAGCAAATAATAGTAACAGTGTTTGGGACGATCAGCAACTATCTGCCACTCTTTTGCCGCTGTTCGGGAACGTTTGAGACCTCTTGCCAACTTTTGGTAAAATACCAGGCGAATGTCAAGCGAATCTTGGAACTGAACCATCCTTACCTCTATCGATGGACCCCATCTTTATAGAAAGGGTAGGCAAACCCTCTCCACCCATTCAGATTTCTCCTGACCAGTGTGGAACACAGACCTTAGGAGACTTGTCTGTAGATACTGATGGATTTCCAGAATAAGACAATGTGGAAATGAATTTCTGCCAGGAGGAAGCCCAACGAGCTGCTGCCCTTGAGAAAGAAATGCTTTGTCTTGCTGCTGCTTCAGCTGTCCAATAGAAGAGAAGGAAAAGAAGAGAATAATAAGAAGAGGAAGATTATGTCAGAGGGTGATTGCTGCAGAGAACAGACTGGTCAATGAGAAGCTCTTGGCGAAGTTACATGATGGGGATATCAAGAACTTCCACAACAGTTGCTAGTGTTCACTGCTTGACCTGTGTTACCAAACGCTTACAACTGTTTTGTAACCGTTTGCGGCTATTTACCGAAAAATACCTTCGCAAAGAAATTTTGTTGAAATTTTCTTTGCGACCTGTTTTTCAATCTTTTACAAGCCCTGACGAAACCCAAAATTCGCAACGTTTGTCAGCATCCTCCGCTCAGTGAGATGCAAGTTTAAAAGTCACAAGTTAGAGGTTTGACGAATGTGTACAATATGTAAGAATCACTATTATTCTTGGCCTGAGAGCAGGCTGAGCTGAATCATGGTTTTCGAGCATTAAAATTTGAAAAAACGAAAATCAAATAGATCTCCTGCATGAAAGAAGAGGTTATTACAAATGAAATTGGAATAATGTGGCTCTCGTCCCTCACTCTTAGCAGATGGGCAACACCAGAAGCACCACCTCGACAGGACCCAAGGTGGCGCCACAGCGACACGACAGATTTCAGAAAGAGGATCAATAAGGAAGCTTCAACAAAGAGAAAAGTTTAGTGGAATAACCTCAAAGATTCTGGAAAAGATCTGAAATGCTAAGATTTGTCTGCAAATGACCAACAACACGAGCACAGCGCTGTAGCTCCTCCTTTCCGTATAAATAAAATTGGTTGTCAGCGTTCACGACAAACACTGAGATCTTTTATTACGGATATTTTCAGTGATGGAATGATTGTCTACCTTTCAAATGATAAACAAGAAAAATCGAGTTACATGAACAGCACGAGTCGCGTTGCGTTGAGTTGCGTACGTGGTTAAAGGAAGCAATTGACGTCTGTTCCAAGTTAAAAAAGATGTATGTTCTGTCAGCAGCCTAGCCTTCAATAAGCGAATCTCAGTGCTTGGTAACTGCAGGCCTCCCTTCCTCCCGCTTTCTCGTTACACAAGACTTTTTACTTTCTCTCAACCCTATTCTGTCTAGTATTCTCAATCATTCATTATTTTGTCTTTTTCTGGTAAACTCTAGAACTTCCTGCTTCTATATTTCCTCCTTCATATGACTTGAACTCTCAAAAGGGAGGTTTCAAAGGTTATCCTCCGATTTCTGATAATTCTTTTTGCCAACACTCTGGGGAATGGCACCTCAGTGGACTTTTTTTTTTTTCAAAGTTTTGTTGCCCTTGTCCAGTAGCCCTCTTACATAAAAAAAAGAAAAAAAACCGCAGGCTGCCACTCTGACCTACAGTGGCTTGTTGTTGTCTGCGTGTCTGTGTCTGTCTATCTGTATTCTTTACCCAGTTTCTCTCTCTCTCTCTCTCTCTCTCTCTCTCTCTCTCTCTCTCTCTCTCTCTCTCTCTCTCTCTCTCTCTCTCTCTCTCTCTCTGCAGTAGCTTGGGGCCAAGATCAACTTTGGTCATGAGGAAAAACGAGCAACTCTCATCCATAATTCAAGCAGTGTTGCTCTTGACTGTTCAGTGTCTCCACGCCACCACCTCCCACGCGACCTGCCACCCACCCCACACCATTACTGTCTACCTCATCACCTTCCAGTAGTTACACTTTATTCCCGTCTTCCTTCCTCAAGAGCCACCCACCGCACAACGCTACTGTAGCCTAGTATGAGAGTAGTCAAATCTTAACATAAAAAATAAGGAACAACGAGGAAGTGTTATCACCTTGCGGGACTTACACTTACTCCCCGTCTTCCCCCTCAAGAGCCACTGCACAACGCACAAAGCTGTATACGAATGCAGTCAATGTTAACAGAATAAATAGGTAACAATGAGGAAGTGCAGGACCAAACAGAGAGAGAGAGAGTTGATGACGAGTATCCGGAGGAGGCAACTGCAGTTCTTGGCACACCTACTGAGAGCTGCAGGAATGGATAGGGACTGGCTTGATGAGAAGAGTTGAGGGAAGAGGAGACAGAGGAAAACGAAAGAATTATTTCATGGAGGCTTTGAACATAAGAACATAAGATAATAAGGGAAGCTGCAAGAAGCCATCAAGCCTACACTTGAGAGTTCCTGTAAGAACATAGGAAAGCTGCCCATTTCCATTTGTCATTCTTACTGATGTCACAGTATTGTTGTCTTGTCTCACCAGGGGTTTGGTACACATTATGACAGTTTCTTTTTCATCTGACTTAACTCAAGAGCTGCATATGTTCTTTTATATGGTTCAAACTTATCTGGCAGGGATGTGATATTTGATTTTAATATGTTATGCACGTAATGGCTACCAGTTGGATATTGCAAAAAACATCTTAAACACAAACTCTTATCAATGCCTCACACTCTTTACCATGAGTCCTCAAACAGCATGAACAGGAACCTTACGTGCAGCTGGCCGACTCTCATCACAACCGGAGGCTCCACACCCTCTTCAAGATGTCTCGCTTTACCGTCTTCAATACAGACATTATCATTTCTTTCTCCAACACCTCTATGCCCCGTTAGGATGACATCCAGACGTCTTATCCACCAGGACACGACTTTAAGTTGCTAATGGTTGCAAGGCGCTGGGAGTCTCTAGAGGCCGTTGTCTTGCATGAGTGCCTATTGCGTCACTTCACCACGAATGCTGCACAAGATGAGTCTTCATTGGTTTCCCGTGAGTCTGTATCCGTTATAGATGAAGCCTCCTTCTGGTTACGAGGAGCATATCCTAGACTTTATATTTACAGAAGAAGAAGAAGAAGAGGAGGAGGAGGAGGAGGAGGAGGAGGAGGAGGAGGAATAAAGAAGAAGAAGAAGAAGCTTCAAGAAGAAGAAGAAGAAGAAGAAGAAGAAGTAATGTTACGAAGTAATTTCATCTCCTTCAGGACTTTGCATGCCGCTGGTCACCCGCGAAGAATAGAAAGTTCCTCATCTGTGAATATAAGTGAAGTGGTTGCGGTGGCGGTGGTGGTGGCACTGCCTTGTCTCGTCCTTCGCGCTTTTAATATTTAGTTTTGTGTTACATATTTAGTTTTGTTCTGCATCGGTGCCTTCACTTATTTTTTTTGTCTGAATGCTTTTCTCATTACCTTTTTAGTGTCAATGCTTCTTCAGTCCTTTTTATTATGTATTTATTCAATTATTAACGTATTTTGATATTTTTTACAGTCTTGCAGATGATTTCAAACATAACGAACAAATAAATACAATACGGTGAATAAGCATATAAAAGAGACAATGAGGAGCGGAAATCAAGCTGACGAGGAGAGAATAGCAATGGCGTCCCTGCAGAGAAGCGAAAAGCCAGCGCATGAAGAGGAGCGAAACAATTGTGCCCCCGCGGCGGAACACGGCAGCGTGTGCAGGGCGGGAGGCGGGACAAGCACGCTCCTGTGGCGAGTGAAGGAGGAACGGATATGGCCTGAGCACCAACACTTGAATGGGAAGAGCAGCAGCACAACGGCATTCCTGTGCACGGGAGAGCAGAGAGGGCGAGAGCAGCACACGACCAACTCTCGCACGTATATTTAGATAAGTAGGAGTGTTTTGTTCATAATATAAGACACTTGATGAGTAGTAATGTTGGCATCCCTCCTAATGCTGCAGAATATTCACCGATGGTAGCCTATGATCGTTTTTACTTCTGTGGTCCTTCGTGAGCATTCAAAGCGGTATAAAAAAAAATAATAACATGAATAAAATGTTTATGGACACACACAGAAGAAAAGAGAGGAAAGGAGGTCAATTTTGTCTTTTTAGGCCAAGCTGAAAAAGTCATTGGTAGTGTGGGGAAAATGCTCTAGTAGTGAAAAGTTTAATTAAATCACAGATGATACCTTTGAGTTCTATGAGCAGCTTGATTCATTGTTTGCGATATTACTAAAGAAAAGATGGCTGATTTCCGTGGTGTATACAATGTTTTGGGTTCTGTTAACTGTTTCTTGTCGTCAAAGCGGATCCCCACTTCATAAAACTTGCAGTGATCGACGCCAGCCTTATAACACGCCCTGAAAGCCTGCGTTGTGTCGGGACATAAACTATTCTTTTTTGCTGCACAGAGGCTGGAAAGCTTTTTTTTTTTTTTTTTTTTTTTCTTCTCTTAATACTGGGGGGGACAACCTGTGGGGTGGAGACAGGCTATCAGGAGTTCAACTGTCCGTATAATTGAGGGACTAGAAGTACACCCCACATTGGAGATGGATGCCTACATTCACAAAGTAGGGAGATGTAGAGTGATACCACTATTTCCGGCGTCTTGTAGAGGGAGATCCCCGTGCGCCGCTGCAACGTGTTAGCTTTTTTTTTTTTTTTTTTGCCAGTAGAGGCGCAAGTCTTTCCCTGGCCGTGGTTACCTGCACATAACATACTGGTAATTTATGTTTCTTGTCGCAAAGAGCATGACTTTGCACTATCCAGATTAAAGGACAGCTGCTACTTGTTATAAAGTTGGACAGTCCCGTGCAGACCTTTCTGGTTAAATTCAGGCATATTTGTGATAAGTAGCAGTCAGCCTTCCACCTTCGTGTCTTCTGCAAACTGAGGCGGTGAATGCATGTCCTTTCTGGTTGTGGCTGGACTGGGCTTGAAGAAGACCGCGGTAAGGAGCCTTGCGGTGCATCAGCAATGATAGTCACACAGTCCACGGTTCGCCCACTCAGGACAAGCCATTCATTCATGCTGTCAGTGAGTCAGTCGGATTCATACATGATGTCGTTTCCTATTTTGGCTAGCTATTGCTTGTTCTGGAGAATTTTATCAGGATTTATTTATTTTTTTTTTTTATCGAGAGAGAGAGAGAGAGAGAGAGAGAGAGAGAGAGAGAGAGAGAGAGAGAGAGAGAGAAGAGAGAGAGAGAGAGAGAGAGAGAATGACAATATCGTGTGGTGGTGGTGGTCAGTATCAATCTCCTCACCATCAACACCAGGAGCAGCAACAACATCAACAACAACAGCGAGTAGCAGCAATAGGAATACCATCATCATCATCATCATCATTATCATCATCATCATCATCATCAGAAGAAGAAGAAGAAGGTCATGATAACACCACGTTAGAGGCAAAATACTCAGTATAAA
>NC_087153.1:34918021-34930521 GCF_035594125.1 Scylla paramamosain | reverse complement strand
TGGCATTTTAATTATTGCCATTATTCTTCCACATAACTATTCTTACTTTCTTGCTTTCAACCCAACTGTCTATCACTCACCTTTACCTTAGAGAGAGAGAGAGAGAGAGAGAGAGAGAGAGAGAGAGAGAGAGAGAGAGAGAGAGAGAGAGAGAGAGAGAGAGAGAGAGAGAGAGATAAGGAATAGAGAATGATAAAAAGAATCATTCCACCAATTATTCTTTTCCTCATCCCTGTACCTTTCCACCCTCACTCAGTCCGTCACTCTTCTCCCTCCACCCCTTCTCCTCTTCCCCCTCCGTCCGTCCCTACACCTGTAATGTCTCACTAACTTAACGGATACGACCTGTGACCAACCTGACGCCGCCTAATCACAGGTGAGCCTCAGCCCGTGATAATGAGGCGCAGGAATTTACTCACACCCTCCTTCCTCCCACACCTCCCAGCCCCTAACTCTCCCACCCCCTCTCCCTTCTCCCTTCTCCCTTCCCCTGCCTCTTCTCCCTTTTTCTCTCCATACCCCAGCCTACCTGCCGCGCGTTCCCTTCATCTTCTTGTTTCTCTTCCTTGTTTCAATGGAAGAGGGTGAGGAGGAAGAGAGAGGAGGAAGTGAAGGAGAAATTGTGTATGATGATAGTGATGAATGATGATGATGATGATGATGATGATGATGATCTATAAACGTTAAAGTTATAAATTAAAACCTGTTATAACGAGAGAGAGAGAGAGAGAGAGAGAGAGAGAGAGAGAGAGAGAGAGAGAGAGAGAGAGAGAGAGAGAGAGAGAGAGAGAGAGAGAGAAATCCTCCTCCTGCTCCTCCACCTCCTCCGTTATCATTACTGTCATGTACTCCTACTTTTAATATATTCAAGACACTGAGCTTAAACACTTCTATCTTACTTTCCTCTTCTATCTTTTCTTTACTTTTTTTTTTTGTGTGTGTGTGTGTGTCTGTGTGTGTCGAAATGATCTGTTCTGAGCCATTCATGAATCTAAACGACTGAGTGAGAAAAAAAAAAAGTAATGACAGCAAAGAAAACGACGAACGTCAAGTCATTCAGTTCGTGAGGTGAAGCGCGTCCATCAGTAAGTTATTGACATGCTAAAGACGAAAAGAAAAAAAAAAAAAAAAGGCACGACTGTATAATGTCCAATGTTCTCCTGCGCCTTGTGAACCCACTCACCACAACATACCATTCCAAAACACCACAAAATTACTTGCGTTTGGCCAGAACGGAGTAAATAAAGCTGTAATTGTAGTGAATGGTTACGCAGAGATACTCCAACCACTTTGCTAAATCCTAAATTAAATAGAATACAGAACAGAAGTATAGCGACGTGGTGATACTGAAGGAATTAATCATGAGGTGCTGTGGCATGAAGAAAGCGCAGAGTACGAAGTGAGCACACTCCCTTACAGCACTACGAGTAGGACAGATGGAAAACCAAACATTACCAAGGCAGAAATGGAACACACGCAAATGGCGAACATCAGGTAGAGAGGAACTGTAAACTGTACTAGAGTGAGATGCTTCAGTTTCCACCAGGACTTGAAATGGCAGGCAATGATTAAAAAAAGAAGAAAAAATGAAAAAAAAAAAGGCGAATAAGGAGAAAGATAAGATGCAAGAACAGACTACTCGACAGTTACGTTAAAAAGGAATGAAAACAAAACAAACCGTTGAGCAAGAAGAAAAAGTAAGCTGTAAGAACTGAGTACTCACCCAGACCTCCTTCTGTGTCTACAGGATGAACACAGATGCAGGGGAGGTGATGCCTGGCAATGACTATGGACGAGGCCACTTGGTCAGGCTATCACAGTGCCACGCTGAGGGAACACTGGGAGACCTCAACAACCAGACGAGCAGCCATTATCACGGGCCATATCTTCCCTACCCCGGTGACCTCATGTGTGCCTGGGTGTCTTGCTAGAGGCACACCAGCACTCCACTCTCAGCCTTGCATCACTCTCTATTCACTCTAGCACCTCACGCCCATGCACCGTTACTTGTCTTCAGCACGATTTGTACTTCTAGGTATTCGGGGCGTGTCAAAGTCTCCCTGTGCCAAGAGATAAAAAGGTGTTAAGATTGTGAAAGTATGAGGCTCTTTCCTAATCTCATTTACACTAGAGCAGGTCAGGCTGAGGAAAAGTGAAAAGTTTACAAGAATTCTAGTCTCTTCAATTGATATGGTACGTTATAAATTTCACACTCTACTTCCCTCTTCGCTATCAAAAATCCTTCAGTCGGTGTGCATGAAGGGAAACAAAGACACGCAGCGGGAACACTTAATAAAGAAAAAGATGGACAGTTTAAAGTAATTCCAGTCTCCTCAGCACATATGGCGTGTCGTAAATGTCACAGTCTACTTTTTCCTTCTCTATTAAAAATCCTCCAGCAGGCAAAGAGCAAGGGGAACAATTACACGTAGAAGGGGAACGGGGAACTTAACCCTTTCACAGCTGCATGCAACAATTCACACTGTATAGAATATTCTTAAATCCCTACAAGAGAGAGAAAAAAGGATGGAAAGAATAGATTCTCCATTTTCCAGCCAGTATCTTGTCTAGAGGTGGCTGCAAAATAAAACAAAACCTGAGTGATTTGCAGTTAACCCTTTTATTGATATGGGCGCCTCAACACTAAAAATGGTTTGCGTGAAGACACACACACAAAAAAAGAAAATAAAGATTAATTTTGTCTTTTGTTTTTAGATTATAAAAATATTCAAGAGAGTTAAGCACAAAAATGAGCGTCTAAAATGTTACTGGTAATTGAAGAAAAAAATATATATATATATATAGCAGGGAAAGGGTTAAGGAAAGCTGTACCAAATACCAGTGAAGGGGTTACGGAAGGACGCACCAAATAAACAGTACTGAATAGATTAAGGAAAGCTGTACCAATAGTAAAGAACGGATTAAGGAAACATGCACCAAATAGTAGTGAAGGAGTTAGTAAAGGATGCACCAAATAGCAGTGAAATGATAAGGAAAGCTGCACCAAACACTAGTGAGGGAGTTAACAAAGCGGTGGCCGTGGTGGGAGTGACAGGCGGCGGCTGCAGGGTTCGCTGGGAGGGAGTCGAGGTGTGAACATACGACGGTTTTTAGTTCTCACGATCACCAGTCGTGCAGAACGCGCTTGAAATAAATAATAAAAACTTAAGGCAACTTGAGAGATTCATAAATTCATGCTGAGATTATTAAGAGTATTTCTTTTTCTTTCGCCTTCCTTACCTGTTTCCTCACTCACTCATTCACTCACTGACTCCCTCGTTCCCTTATTTAGCCACTCAGCTCACTCTTATCATCGCTTCATTTTCCATTACTATCCTTCACCTTAATCCTCTCTCCCTTTCCCTCCCTCCTTCCTTCCAGCTCACTGCCCTCACCTGTGCCGCCACGCCCTTCGCTTCTTCCCCACTCTGCACTAATCCCGGACCAACAGGTGTGGCCCGTTGCCCTCGATGACACTACACCGTCTTTCCTATAGACACTGACAGATCAGCCACCACCACCACCACCACCATAACAAGTTTAAAGTTTTCTCCGTTTAATATTTAGTGTTCACTTTATCGGCATTTTCATTTGTTCCATTATTTTATCAAAACTAAAACATTATACGTTTAAGTCAGAGTTTTGTTCTGAATTTGTTGATTAAAGCATATACTTATTAAGATACAATAATTCATGTTTATATAGTTGTTTCTAAATATTTCAACTTACTATCATCACCATCATCAGTCTCAATGATTCCATTACAGGACAAAGTCCTCACTCAGCTTTCTTATCTCGTCTCTGTCGGATGTCCGTCTATTCCAGCCCACCCCAGCAAAACATCTTTCAACACTGCACTGCATCCTGATCCCTGCCTTCCTAAAGGAGCAGCCTCATTACATCTCTGGCTTCAACAGTTTGACATTCATGGCCGTGAATATCAAACAAGACAACTCACTTGACATTCTTACAAGGGACGACCGCGCCACAAGAGCGTCCACCACACTTTACCAGAGTGTAACTCTTCCATTCTTGCCACACTGCACCTCCCTCTCACCCTCTCCCTTACACACTGTCCCCACTCTCTCCTCCCAAGCAAAATTAAGTGTCTCTTCATTATTTTCATAGGCAGTTTCCCACCCATCTGGAAGACACAAATGACTCTCGGGTGTAGCTTTGTAAAGCAAACCATCTTATCTAGAAATTATTTAACCAGACAGATCCAAATCTCACAAATAAGATACCAATGAAAACTAATTTCGTTACTTTCAAAGATGATGCCATATATCAAAATACACAAAAAAGATGTACTAATAACCATGAAGCCCATTACTGGTTAATAGTACCAAATTACTAACCATGACTTTTTGTTAGACACCGAATTATTTGTTAAAATGTTTGAGTGTTCTCAGGTGGCGAGAAAGTTGGGCTAATTTGCGTCATGCCGAATGTTGAATAGAAATGTTGTTGTTGGCAAGGAACACAAGCCTCCAGTCTGGTTACAGTATGACAATTAATATTCAGGCTATATATATATATATAATGCTAGAAAGGCCACACCACAAAATGTTCAGTAATAGTTTCGTTTTAAGTGTTCGACTCTTGACCAGCAGGGGCACAGGAAACGCAGGTAACAGTGCAGGTGTTTATTCACAGAAGGTGTGAACAGAAGGCTGGAGGTAGGTGATCTCCCGGCGCCAGGCCGCGCACTTCAACTTAACACTTATGACTGAAGCCTAGCTCGTTCACTCATACACGTATTCATGCCTCACACAAGTCTCGCTCATTCACTCGTTCACACAACTAGCTAACAACCACACACCTCCCCCGAGACATAAGGAAGATTCCTTATCTTTGTTATGGCTACCGTAACACATGAAACAAAGTTACAATGATTGAAGTACAGAAAACACGGTACATATACACAAAACAAACACAGCGTACAATGAACACGTACGACTAATCGTAGGTGCTACGGTGCCACCGCACCTGCAGTCGTCTCGGCTCCCTACGCTGTCGGCTGCTTCGACGCTCTGGTTGCTCTCGGCCACGGTGTACCCCGTTACCCTGATGCTCCGGGCTGCCGGGATGGTGGTGTTCCTCGTGACCCTGATGCTGAAGCGCTGCACCGCCATGAGCGGTGTGCTGCTCGACAGGAAGGGGAGCAAGAGGTCTGTGTGGGCGTAGGTGTCTTCTATTACGCCACATCACGCGACCGCTGCCCATCTTGATGAGGTAGTCTCTCCTTCGCCCAACAGCCACGATGACACCCAGGCGATCCCAGAGGCCTGTCGTGTGATCTTGAACGTCGACGTGGCCACCGAGGTGCAGGAGAGGAAGAGTACGGGCGGACGCGTCGTGGCGAAGTTTCGCTTTCTTCCTCAGTCGCTCTGCCTTGGCGTCGCACTCATCAGCAGCGCGCTGCCACTGCTGAGCGTATGAGCGATGATGAGCCGGGACACAGGACCTCATAGGATGACCGAAGAGGACTTGTGCTGGTGATCGCCCTTCCGCCCTCGGAGTGTTGCGCAGTTCCAGCAACCCGCGAGCGAACGCATCCTCGTCCAGGTGTCCCTGCTGTGTGGTCGTGAGGATCAGCTTCTTCACGGACTTGACCGCTGCCTCGGCGTGACCATTGGAGCGTGGATAATGAGGTGAAGATACACGATGCTCCACCCCCCATCGAGCCAGGAAGCGCCGTACCGATGAAGAAGTGAACTGCGGTCCACCGTCAGTCCTCAGGAGAACAGGCACGCCCGTGTCGGCGAACACACCCCGAAGGACACGAACGAGCTGATCAGCCGATGCTGGACGTGAGCATGCAGACACGTGAGGCCACCCAGACAAGCGATCTACATACACGAGGTATGTACGGCCTGCTGCGTGGAAGTAGTCTGCAGAAACTGACTCAAACACCCTGCTGGGTGTGTCCGTGTCCTGCCAGAGAGGTTCGTTGGCTTGGCTTGGTAGGAGTGGACGGCATAGTGAGCATCCAGAAACGACGTTCTCAACGTCTCTGTCCATACCAGGCCAGTACACCGTTTGTCGGGCCCGTCGCTTGGTGCGCTCCATCCCCTGATGACTGTCATGGAGTCGCTCTAGTGTTTCTCGGCGGAGGCTGTGAGGAATAAGAAGCCTCGGCCCGTAAACCACCAGGTCGTCGTCTACGGCCAGCAGACTGCGCACCGGCCAGTACGTACGCAAGCGGTGATCGAGGTCGTGGCAATGATCAGGGAAGCCCTCGATGATGACGTTCTTGAGCAAGCAGTACTCCCCGTCTCTTGCTGCTGCGGCACGTACCATTTCCACAGTCTGATCCTGGAGTGGTGCTAAGCGGACGCCGTCCTCATTGGTGGCAGATAACGCTGAGATGACCGCTGAGTGGAGAGGGTCGAGGTCACCAGAAGTAGCAGCATCCTCTTCCTCCACTGGGTCCTGTACTGGAGCACGTGAGAGGGCGTCGGGCACACAGTGTGTCGATCCCTTTTGCCAGCTTGCTGTGAAAGAATACTGAGCAAGCTTCTCCCTCATGCGCTGCAGCCGCAGGTTCTCTATTTCTCCCAACAACTTGCTATTGAGGAGAGGTATCAGCGGGCGGTGGTCGAGCACTAGATCGAAGTGAGGGAGTCCTTTCAGGTAGGTGCCACATTTCCTGACTGCCCAGACGATTGCAGCCATTTCCAACTCTATTACTGCATAGCGGCTCTCTGTGTCTGTAACAAATCTTGACCCGCATTGCACCATCTTCCACTGGTCACTGTGCTTCTGCAGGAGAACGAATCCAAATCCGTGCATCCTTGAGGCGTCAGTCTGTAGCATCGTTGGTAATGATGGGTCGAAGTATGCCAAGACAGGTGGGCTGACGAGACACTGTTTCACCTTCTCAAACGCCTCTTCATGGTTAGGAGACCAGCACCAACTGTTCTTCGGGCGTAAGAGATCTCTGAGGGGTTGTGCAGCTGCAGCCACAGCAGGAGAAAAGCTTCCAAGCTGGTTTGTAAGACCCATGAATGATCGTAAGTCGGTGATGTGCTGTGGTCGTAGGAAGTCAGAGATTGCCTTAACTTTCTTTGAGTCTGTCGTGTAGCCTTGTCCAGAAACAGAGTAACCACAGTAATCTACCACTCTTTCCGCGAATGTAAACTTCTGTGGGTTGAGAGTGATGCCGTGCTGGTCACACCGCCGCACAATCTGAATGACATGGGCTAAGTGCGCACTGTAGGTGGAGTCATAGGCCAGGATGTCGTCCACGATCTTGATGGTGTTAGGTATGTCGCCGAGAGCTTGGTCTCCTCGACGGTTATACTCGTCTCCAGACGAGACGAGACCCATAACCGCTCGCCGAAACTTGTACCGACCCCAAGGTGTTATGAAGCAGGTTAAATCCTGGTCTTCTTCTCTAATGGGGACTTGAAAATACCCCATCTTGGCATCAAGAGTGGTGAACCAAACTGCTCCGGTCCCGATCGAGGCGATGGCGTCATGAGGTGAGCGCACTGGATACACGGGCCTCTTCACGTAACGGTTGAGTCGTGTCAGGTCAACACACAGCCTTACACCAGATGTCTTTTTTGGGACAGGCACGATGGGGTGGCACCATGCCGTAGGGTAGTCCACACTCTCGATGATTCCCTTGTTAAGCAGCTCTTCCAACTGGCTCTTAATTTCTTCACGCCAATTGTAAGGGATTGTACGAGATGCTGTTACGGCGAAGGGTCGAGCGTCGTCTGTCAACTCGATGGCCATGGATCCACCAGCCATTGCACGTAAACCTTCCTTTGCTTCGAAGACGCTGGGAAAGGCCTTGATCACAGCAGCAGCGTGCCCCGCACGCTGCTGTGGCGTTGGGTCGTAGGAATGAGGCCAGCTGATCACTTCTGTGGGCGTAGATAGAGGTGGCTGCGAGGCGGTCGGGTACTTGATGGAGCTGTTGCCGGTGTGCTGTTCTTCCCTGCGTAGCGGTCGGATTTGAGCCGGAAAATCTTCGGGGAGGATTCCGAGAGCGATGGAATCGTACCAGCTAAGCAGCGCCCCCTTCACCTCCTTCACCACGCTCACAACAGTCTCAGCTTCCCTGTCGCCCAGTTGCAAGTGCGACGAGAAAGTTCCTACACAGGTGAGGGGGTGATTACCGGCAGCATAAAGTCCATCACCATCAGCGGGCGCCAAGCTGGAGGGCGGGATTCCAAGGAGTGTTGCCGTGTCGAGGCCAATAACGGTCGTTTCGGCCCCAGAGTCAGGAGTCCACGTAATCTTGTCTCTTCCAGCGGGATGTGTGGCGGTAATGAGCACCTGGGGCGCAGGTCGTGCCGTCACCGTCTTTGTGTATACGCCTGATAAGAGCTGGTATACACTGGCACTGGCTCCCCGCCTCGGGCCTGCACCGCGATGAGGAGAGACAGTTGAGGAACTCCTCGAAGCTCCTCGTCGTTTCCTCACTGTCTGCTGACATACACTCGCAAAATGCCCTCTTTTCCCGCAGTTACGACACACTTTATCTATTGCCTGGCATCCCCTTTTGTCACTGCGACAATCTTTGCCACAACGATAACAGCCCGTGGGGCTTGAGCCCCCGAAACTGCCCTTCCTGTAGTTCGAGACAGCGTTCACACCATGGCTCGAAGAGTGAGAGCCGCCCCTTAGTACTGCACTACACTGGTTAGCGCTCTCTGATGCTCTGCAAATATCTATGGCGTTTTCAAGGGTGAGTTTCTTGTTTTCCAGCATGCGTTTCAGAGCCACTTCGTCTCGTGTCCCAACGACAATTCTGTCACGCAGCTGATGGTTTATGCACTGGTCGCAAAAGTCACAGAAATTGGCGATTTCCTTAACAGCACATAAAAAGTCGTCAAAACCTTCTTGCGTTTCTTGCACGCGGGAGTAGAAGTCTCTTCTATCCATGATGATGTTGCGCTGGCTTCGCAGGTACTCACACATTGCATCGAGGATGGTTCTTAACTCCGCGTCTCTCGGTAAGCTTATCCCGTAGCGAAGTGTACGGGTCCACTCGTCGTCTAGGACAGCAGCGAGTGCCGCCCTCTGCTCAGCCAGGGAGAGACAGTCTATCCTGGCGAGGGTTACGTATCCTTCAAACTTATGGCGCCACGTGTCGAACTCACGTAAAGATGCTGACGCCGTTAAGTGAGGAATGATGGTGGCGGACGTCGGGAACCTCGCGCCCTGGGTAGACGTGCTGCGGGCTGTGGTTTCGCCTTCATTGCTCGCCGTGGTGCGACTGGGAGCTTGTGTCCCCACTCTCTCCAGCAGCTGGGTTAAACGCTCCTCGCGAGCCTGACTCTGCTCCGACTGTCGCGCTAGCAGAGCCTGACTCTGCTCCGACTGTCGCGCTAGCAGGGCAGCCAGCGCCTCCAACTGCTTCTCCATTCTGCGCCGTACCCACTGCAGCCTTGTCCTGATCCTACTCACTGCGCCATGTTCGACTCTTGACCAGCAGGGGCACAGGAAACGCAGGTAACAGTGCAGGTGTTTATTCACAGAAGGTGTGAACAGAAGGCTGGAGGTAGGTGATCTCCCGGCGCCAGGCCGCGCACTTCAACTTAACACTTATGACTGAAGCCTAGCTCGTTCACTCATACACGTATTCATGCCTCACACAAGTCTCGCTCATTCACTCGTTCACACAACTAGCTAACAACCACACATTAAGGATCTAGCTTTTGTGAGGAACCAAATTCGACGGCGACGATGCCTTGGTAATCAACAGGCAAGATTCATATGTAGACGTCTTCAAAAAGATTTGTTTGTTGGGGTTAACGAATATTCACTGACAATGCCACAAAATAAAGACGTTCTCCTTCTTAGATGGCAATAAGACCGCATAAGGCAGACGGTACAGACAACAAACACACAATAAAATAGATGTCATACTTAAATATACAAGTCTTCTTTCCTGTCTTCCTTCTGAAACAGCGTATGATCCACCAGGTCACCACATGTCCACAAACTTCACGTCACAGCCACTTGTCCTCAACAAGATGTGTTAACGCTCCACCTGTCTCTTTTCAGGGCATTGTTAATCGTATAACGCAACGGATCAGCAGACTTAACAAGAGGGATCAGCACCAGCGGGAAGGAAGCGTTCGGTGGTGACTCTGATCTCGAACAGCCGAACGAACCATCTGACTCGCTTAACGTTCCGAGAGCAAGAGTCGAGCAGACTTACGGTTACATTCATATTGCATCTTTTTGCTCAGGAGTTCATGTTCCGAAATGCAGAGGATTGTTAGTTTTGTGCACAGAGTACACCTGACCATCAAGTACAGAAGCATGGAGTACAGTGAGAAACATATTTTATCGATCAGAGTTAGAAGAGATGAGCAAAACGTCTCGAACCTCTCAACGCCCTGGTCAGTGCTTCGCTTGTATAGATGATTTCCTTTATGTGACTCAGATTTATTTGTTTACTGATCAATACGAACATACGAACATAAATACCCACATGTCGGAACACTCTAACTACACTTGTAAAAAATATTTACCTTATTTGTTCAATTACAACACTGAATAAACTTGAACGAAACACCAGAGAGAGAGGGAGAGATAGATAGATAGATAGATAGATAGATAGAGAGAGAGAGAGAGAGAGAGAGAGAGAGAGAGAGAGAGAGAGAGAGAGAGAGAGAGAGAGATGCAATAAAAATTTGAAAGAATAAAAGTAATACAAACCAAAAGTCAACAAAAAAAAAAAGTATGGAAGAGCAGCCTAGAATAAACAAGGAAAATAAAAGAAAATATCAAAAAAGCAAACACACACACACACATCACGACTCTCATGGGGCACAACGCAGCATGAACTTATGAAAATTAAATTGTTTACTGACACCATCACAACCGCCCTGCCTAGCTCGCTCCCCCTCCCTTACCCTCTCCCTCTCTCTCCCTTACCGGCATGGAGGCTACGGAGGTAATCTTCACGCTGCTTAAGGCGAGAAGAATTTTCCAATTATCCACCTGCCCGTGACGCCAGGTGGTGGTGGGAGGCGGCGCCCAAATCTGCCGGCAAATTCAGATGTAACGCGTCTTTAACTCCGGCTTCCTGTGAGGGGCGTGAGGCTGAGTGTTGATCTTGGTCGCGTGGCGTTACTTATTGCCCCTCATGCCCTTGTTAGCTCGTCCTTGTATGCGCTTTTCGTTTTTGTTTTAATATTTATTTTCCTTGATTTTGTCTTTTTTTTTTTATTTTCTTTATTTTAGTTTTAATAAATATTTGTTTTGCTTATCTCTACATGTTGAGTTTCTATTTATTTATTTATTTTATTTTATTTTATTTTATTTTATTTATTTATTTTTTTTGTGAGGATTATTATGTGTGTACGGTTTGCTTTTCATGTCTCTCTCTCTCTCTCTCTCTCTCTCTCTCTCTCTCTCTCTCTCTCTCTCTCTCTCTCTCTCTCTCTCTCTCTTTTTTTTGTTCGTATGATTCTCCTTCTTTTTCTACCATCGTGCAGTACAGTTACGAATTATAGAAGGTTTGTGGCAGTTTGTCTAAAATACTGTTTCGGAAGTTGCTCAAACACACACACACACACACACACACACACACACACACACACACACACACACACACACACACACACACACACACATCATTCAACAACACCACACTTTTAATCTTATGAACGTGTTAATTATATACAACCAGCTCCTCTCTCTCTCTCTCTCTCTCTCTCTCTCTCTCTCTCTCTCTCTCTCTCTCTCTCTCTCTCTCTCTCTCTCTCTCTCAGCCGCGTCCCTACACAAACCAGAGCACGAGGCGACAAAACACACACCAATGAACCCCGAGTTATGCCACACACACTCACCTGTACCACACACACCTGTCCCTCCCTCGCGCCGCGCCCCCTCATCACCAGCGGCCAGGCGCGGGAGAGGAGAGGAGAGCGGCACGAGGGAGAACAGAGAGGGAGGGCAGAAGGAGGAGGAGGCGCGGGTAGAAAAGAGAGGAAACGCTTCAGGGCAGTAAAGGAGGCTGTGTGTGTGTGTGTGTGTGTGTGTGTGTGTGTGTGTGTGTGTGTGTGTGTGTGTGTGTGTGTGTGTGTGTGTGTGTGTCCCTCAGGGTTAGAAGTTCGACATAATTCAAAGAGAAGAGAAGGTGGACTAAGAGGAGGAAGAGGAGGAGGAGGAGGAGGAGGAGGAGGAGGAGGAGGAGGAGGAGGAGGAGGAGGAGGAGGAGAAGGAGGAGGAGGACTAAATGGAGAAGGAGTAACAGCAGGAGGAGAAGGAGGAGGAACCGTAGGAGGAAGAAAAAGAAGAAGAAAGGAAAAGGAGGGTAGTACAAAATTGTACCTGTAAGAACAACAACAACAACAACAACAACAACAACAACAACAACAACAGCAACAACAACATCAACAACAACAACAAAAACAACCAGACAAAAAAGAAAGTCGAAAAGCACACAAAAATATAAGCAGTTAATTAAGTCTACATCAAACTTAAAAAAAGAAGAAAAAGAAAAAGAACAAGAACAAGAACAAGAA